>NC_090904.1:10458890-10537658 GCF_040956055.1 Brachionichthys hirsutus | reverse complement strand
ACGTATAGCGTTACTGCCGTCCTGAACACGCTACCAATGTTCCACTGAGATAGTTGCAGTTGAACATGGAAAAACAAACGTGATAATTAAAGAGTTACTCTGCAACACTGGGAACGTGCTATAAATGCTGCACAATTCCACCTACGAAACGTTAGACAGTAACCGACGGCCTTAACCATTAACTGTCTCGCTCCGTCTAGCGTCTACCAGGATGAATACGTCTGCGCATGAACTGAATGTCAAGTTATGAAATATGTGCATGTAGTTTACCTTTCCTGCTCTTTAATCTGAATTATTACATGACAGTAATGAAGATAAATACATTCTACAGACTGATAATGTGTTCAAATTAAGATTTAAAGAGAAAACTGAAAATGTTTCTCTTTCAAAAGAAATCTTTTGGGAAATATACCTATATTCTTACCGAGGGTCAAATAAGATGATTAATATAATATATATATATATAATGTATGTATAATATCACTTATTCAGTTGACCCTTTTTTCCAGAGATAAAGGTTCAGAGTTCAGACTAAAAACATTCCCTGCTGTGTTTCTCTGTTTCTTTTCAAAGACGATTACTCTGACCGAGTTAATGTGGAAAAAAAACGGCGACAGGAATGCAGCGGTCACAAACAGAGTTGGCATCGGTGGCGTGCGATTAACCAATTCTAGACTGGATGATGTCTAAAACGAGTGGCTGTGTCGAGTTAGGGCGAATTTCAATCCTTCGAAAACAGGATGGAGAAAGAAGTAAACAGGAAATCAGCATGTACAGTAACCGTTTCTCATCAAGCCCTTCCAACCATTAATGAAGTGTGCTGGAGCATTGTGAGTGAGTAAACAAGAGCATTTTAGTCATCTCATGAGGCTCAAGCAGTTTCCTTCTTCCATCACTGAGAAAGACTTGGCCGATCAAAAAGACAGATTTCATAAATTAGGCTACTTTTGTAATTTATGCAGTTTACAATGTAAATTTAATCTAAATCTCCCCATAATCTTTAACAACAGAAAATGCCATGGGGTCACATATTAGCTAATTTAAATAGATGCCAGCTGTTGCCACTAGATGTCAGACTAGAGCACAATTGTCTCAGAGCAAAACCAATGTAAGATTTGCACCTCAGCGCCTCAATTCAAACGTATAATTAGACATTACTGATCAAATATGACTCATTATTTAATTATTGCATAAACTATGGCTTCTCTTAAAAACCTGCACAACCAGGTGTTAGCAGAATGAAGCAATATAGGAAGGTTTGTATAATGGTAATGTCTAAAGTGCGCTTGTGAATTAACGCGTGAAAACACTGCCATCGAGTGGACAATACTCACATGACAAATCGAATTTATTCTGCTCAACAAGGCTGCTCTCAAATTACACGACATGTTTGAAAGGACAGATTATATTGTGGGATGAAATCAAACGTTCAGAGGACAAAACTTTTAACGAAAAGAGACCAACGCTTGGCTTTGACAGTGATGACAGCAAACGTGATGCGAGCCAGCAGATTATCTCTGCATGTCACAAACACAAATCTGCAACATCTCGACCTGAGTGAAGTGTGAGGAACCAATGAGGGACGGATCACAGCACATGTTGCACACATAGAACACGGATAACACAAACCTGCATTGCTGCAAGAGTAAGAAAGTGTAATCAGTCAGATCCTTTGTCTGGTAATAAAGTTTTTCATATGCAACGTGTTAAATGTTACGTACAATCCACAACCATAAAAGTGCACTACAGCGGCATTGAAGAGGCATAACGCAGGATCCTCTGTATTCACTATAATGCATTACACTAGACATTATAGATGGTGAAACTGACTCACGCCCAGTGTTAATTGCTTTAGTGCAAATTTTGTTAAAGTGAACAAATACCAGCCACATTTTAAACACTCGAGGGATTTAAATATGCGATACTCTTTTCTTTAGCCTGCAGCGCCACAGAAACAGGTTCCGACCGGACACCGCTGCAGCAGCAGCGACTGTTGGAACACAAAACAATGAATCATCTGAGGCCCGGGGGAGCCCGGTGGCCCGACACTGGTGCCGTGCCGATTAATGCAGGAGACTGATGTCCAGTTCTGGGATGACCGACGATGAACCGACAACAAACGATCTGCGAGATCGGTCGAGTGAGAGCTCGCCACAGTGTGAACATTCGCCTCAGTCTCGGCATGACAAGATGACATCATCTGCGTCTTGCCAGTCCATGAGGAAGAGGATTACTGCTGTAATCAATATTCATTCAATTTAACGATTAAATTGAGATAATGAACAAAAAGACGAACTGAACAAAGCACACATGAAATGCATGGCGGTCGTAAGACATCCAAGTATTTCTCGTCTATTAATAGACTTACAATCTGTAAAAGGCTCTTCTCCATGTATGCACTACAACATACAATGCAAGTGTCACCTACTAGAAGTACCAAGAAACAAAACTGGTAGATAGAAAGAGCCAGCTCCTCCATCGTGCATGTGTGTGCTTCCACCTGGAGCTCAATGCAGGCTACAGCCCAGCAGGGGGCAGTGTTATCTGTAGCATTGCGTCACAAAGTCAGGGAATTTCATGCCAGTTCCCCCCCCCCAATCCTTCCAACATATTGCACGACAGTCTGATGGGGGGTGAGGAGGGAAGAGGAGTCACAGTATGCGCTGCATTCGTCTGGCGTCACTTTCCACGCGCTACAGATACTCTTCTTCTTTTATGTACAGGATCTCGTGGGCCGGGCTCGGAACCTGATGGACAAAACAAAGAGGGAGGCGTGAAGAAAAGGATGTTGAAGAGGAGAAATCAAAGACTGCCTCGGTGACAACTGAGAAAATATCACAGAAACATGAAGTTCAGAGGGGCAGTGCAAGTCTTCTTGCAGCACCTTTGCTCCAGGTGACACCTTGTGGCGTAAAAGAGGCACTGAAGGTTATTCGAGGCGTTGACGCTCATATTTGCAGACACCTCTACATCAGAGATTAATGTTGCAACACAGACGGTGCATCGATTTAGAATGGAACTATTAAGAGGGTGTCCATCATCGGGACGCCCAGCAGCCAATTACGATTGCGAATACGCCCAGACCATGGTGTACAAGAATGAAGAACTCTTTCCTCTGCCCGTCCTTAAAAATGGGAACTGCTATTTAGAGCAGCCATTCCACAGGCAATGTCAACAGCCCCCCCCCCCCCCCGCATAAAATCTAGGAGGCGTGTCAGCTTTATTCAGTCAGCCTTCATTTCGGACAGATCTAACCCACACCAAAGACCTTAGAACTACTTTAGAGACTTCTGTCGGTGTCCGATCTTACTGTGTTAGAACGGTGTTTGAACCAACCAAAAATCATACTCCATGGTCTTCATGAGCACGGCCGAAGGGGATTCCATGTCCTGAACATCCACTAGGATGCATTATAGGTATTCTTTCTGAGGTAAGAGTATAAGATCCTATAAACACGACATGGTCAGGTTCAAGACCCGGCATCCAGCAAGTCACCTTTCAAATCTGCTTCTCAGAGACGATGCTAATATCGATGTTCCATTGGTGTACTGTATTGCAAAGCGCTCTTTCTGGCCACTCACCCCCCCCACCATAATGTCTATGTCTCTTCAGCTGCTGCTGAAATATGTGCCAATGTAGGAGATTTTATTTAGCGTAATTTTTAAGACAATACCTGGTTGACGCCTCCCACCACTAGGAGGCGGTCTCTAATGACGATGGACGAGGTGGAGCATCGTGGGAAGCTCATGGGGGCCAACCTTTCCCACTTCTTCCTCTGAGGGTGGAAGGCCTCGACCGTGTCCAGAGCTGAGGGCTCATGACCTGGAGAATGCGAAAGCACACACACAAAGATCCGCAGAGTTCAAGAGTAAACTCGGAAAGGGTCGAGTTTGGAGCAACTGGACTTCCGTTTAAGCCTTTTGGGCTAGTTCGCATCCAGGACTGAAGTAGCCCCCATGGACGAGATGTGAAACGTCTTTAATCCAAGTCCAGCTGCTTCAGATTCAACCTTGAAGGGTAACCGTGACCCGGACCAATGAGAATATGCAGAAACACATTCTTGTATCGCCGCACAACTTCATTCATTTAATCTTGCAGATTTTCTATTGGAACCTGGTTCTCACATTTGGCTGAGGTAGTATTTGCAGAGATTTGAACCCATGACATTGTTCTGACACGAGTAAAGTAGTTTAGTTTCCAACATCTTGCTTTTACCAAGTCCTCCGGCAACGACCGTCCGTCCACGCAGGAAAGCGGCAGCGAAGTCGGCTCTCTTTGTCTTCATCGCCACCGTCTCCTCGGACTTCAGCCAGACTCCTGGAAACAAAGGAGAAGAAGAAGGAGAAGAAGCGACAGCTGAAGGGACCAGATGTGCGCGCTTTTGTCTGCAAAACTTGTGAAGCGGTGTCCTTTGACTGGACAGGATGCTGCAGAACGTATTTTCAAACTGTGACCTGCACAAACAGGTCACCCTCAAGCCAGCTGTATTCGGGGTAAATACAGCATGCGCACACACACACACACACACACACACACCCCGCTGGCAAGGACACGCAACGGATATGACAAGCACAACAGAGGAAGAGAAAGGACAGGAAGTTTGGGGTTTCCATCTGACTCCTCAACTAGGAGAAGTTGGACGTAAACCTGTTGGCGTGGAATTATCATCGCCGATCGTTCATGAAAAAAGTCAGCCATCTGTAAAGTAAAGTTAATCCGAACGCCACGATCCAAATGACAAAAAAGAAATAATCCGAATGCCCTGAGGGACTCCGGATGTGCACCATGCTAACAAGTGAACACTTCAATCATAGTGGAGACAGGAGGAGTTTAGCTGGTTGGCGTTAGCGGAAGTGGGGACGTCACTCACCCAGCAGCTTTTGGCTCATTTGAATCCTAAATACTGGAAGCTTCACTCTCAAACAGAAGCTGCAATAAAAGTCTTCTTCTGCTTCCATGTGGTGGAAATGAAAACGCAGCCATCAAAACAAGCTTCATCTCTCGGCAGAAGCGCTCTCTCTCTCTCTCTCTTGCTCGCTCTCTTTTTGGTCCTGTTGCTGCCAAGTCTCATTTAACTGAAGGAAACCCAACCCGGAGAGAACCATGGCAGAGGAAGAAAGATAACTTCATTAGGGAGCGAGGGAGGGAGAAGATGGAGAAGCAGAAAGGATGATAGAGACAGTACAAGACAAAAAAAAAATAAAGTAGCGTGAAAATATCTATCTTGTGATTCCTATTCTGGATTTCTCCCTTTCCTCCTCTTCTTCTTCCTTTTTCAGCTTCGCCTATTCTCTCATTCTTATTTAATCTCAATCTATTCTTTAACAAGCAGCAGAGACAATACAGTGTGTGTGTGTGTGTGGGGGGGGGGGTTAACAAATGGGGGGTTAACAAATACAAGCACATAGACTGAGGGAGAGATAAACTGCCAGATGGTGAACCTTCCTGCGATTTCTCTCCCGGCCTGGTTGATTTACGGAAGACGGAACGGAGACGCTGGCTGTCCACCTCCGGCGTGGGACGTGTCTTAGCGTTTCATGTTGGCGAATTCTATTTATATTAAGAACTGATGTGGATTCCTTGATAAATTAAGGGCTGCGCATATTGAAGTGTAACAATATAATAAGCTCCGCCTCCGAGCTCATAACAGATCAGTCCGGGCATCTGGTCGGGAATGTCGCATCCAACTGGGAGGTGACCCCCCCCCCCCCCCCCACACACACACACAGTAGACCCAGAACCCAGTTGAGGGATTCCAGATCTCATCTAGCCTGGGAAAGCCTCCAGATCTCCCCCCCCCCAGGGGAAGTTGGAAAGTGTCACTGGGAGGGGGGGGGGTGTCCCGGCGCTGCTGCACCGGATTCATTTCACGCCTCGCCACAGGCTCGGATGATCTTCTGACTCTAATTAGCCCCATGATCAGGTCAGAATTTGAATTTGTCTGACGCTTTTCTTTTCGCGGCATCTACCAGCATGTCTAATGGCGTTCCCGCCGGCTGCGCTTTTAACGCTTAGGTCTAATTGACACGTGTTCAGCGTGTCGTTGCCAAACGAAGATGGCGTGTCGGTGCGTTACCGCCTCGCAGAGCTCGCGCGGCTGTCGATCGACTCGATCCTCGGTCGTACATTAACACGAAGGGAACGGGGAACAGATTGAACGAACCCCTTGATGTGATGTCATCGATGTGGAGGAGTAACAAGCGGATGCAGAACGCAGTTGGATTTCCTTCTTTAAGTCACACGACAGACTCAAGGCCCGACCCCCTGAGACGGCGGGGGGGGGGGGGGTTCGACTGCAGCCCTTATTCCCATTTGCTTCGGCGGGATTAGACAAGCGCTTGTGCCAGATTTCCTTTGTAGGATTGAGGGAGAACACCAGCGTGCATTATTCTGCGCTGGCGGCGGAGGAGAATAAAGAGATGGAGATCGAGAGAGAAGACAGACAAAGAGGCAGCGCGACAATGGAACGAGGGAATGAGGCGATCCTCTGAAGAAAAGGCTTTGTAGTCTGTTTTGGGGAGATCTCGTCCCCGGCGCTGCTCTTTAATTGTCCGCGGCGATGAAAGGTAGAGGAGGACAATGAGTCGCTTCGCCGTCTTCCGTGGATTCCGCCCGTCTGTTCGGGCTGAACGACCTCAGAGACGGACGGAAGCTCGCCATTGTTAAAACATTCTGAATCCTATCATCGTTCCGTCAGGGTCTTAAATAATAACAGAGAATCCATCAGTCACCGGTAGAAGCGCACGTAATCATTCTATTGGTCGAGAAGACAAGAGCGAGGATCTAAATCAGGAAGTCTCATTTGGGCATTCCTGCAAGAGGAAAACCATGGCAACGGAGCAAATGAGTCCAACGAGGCCGGTGGACGATTTCGACACTCCAGACGAGAGAATACGACCCACAGAGGAGTAAATGCACATATTAGAGTCGCTTGTGCGTTATTATTCTGAGTCTGGAGTAAATAAACCTTCCCTGCCAGTGATCGCTGGATGTTTTTCCCCTCTAAGGAAACAGACAGACCTCATTGGTGGATGCTGGGTATTAATGGGAGGAACACAGGAGGATAAAGATACCAAGAACAATTTAGACCCTTCTGGTGATGATCCAGATCACCATGGGGACGGTGCAAATCTAATTAGGAGTGCTTTTCCAGTTAACATTAATATTCCTTGAAAGCTAATGCTAATGAATGCTAACGCTAACTCCCAATAAAGTGAAGTGAAACAGAATCGTTGCATCCAATGAAGGGCACGGTCGGGAACATGGATGCAGAGCTTTGTGTATTCCGTGACTATGCATGTCAAAAGCGGTGGAGCTCGACAGCGAATCACCGTGGCAACAGCTTTGGTTTCATTTTACCCAAACTGAAGACTTCTGACTTCTCAGACGCGCCCGCTTGTCTGACCTGCAGAAGAGAAAGCTGAGGCTACCCGGGTGACCCGACCGGTTTCCATTCGCACAATGCCACCGACACACTCTTTACGTTTTGTTTATTTTGTTTATTTATTTTTTTTGGGGGGGGGGGGTCACACTTGTTGCAGCTTGCCCACAAAACCCGAAGCAACACCTTGCAGGCGTGGGCGCGGCGACAGTAATAGAATATCACGGCGTGGCAGCAGATTGCGTGACTGTGTGTGGATAGATATTGCTGCAGATGGATAATAAAGCAATCTGCTTGTGGATCGTGTCATTTCAAGCGCTCCTCATCCCCGCCCCCCCCCTCCTCATCTCATCTTCCATCTCATCTCCACCAAAATTAGATTGGAGAAACGGGGTACGGCCGCTCGGCTGTGGGGAAATGCATCGATACTTTTACGTGCGATCATTAGCATTTTCTTTTATTCTCTGCTCCTCCATCTCACGCTCAACACTGACCTTCTCCCAATTAGCATACATTAACATTATCCCCCCCCCCCCCCCCCCCCCGATCTGCTTCATCTGGCTTTCATGCGGCGCATCCTAAAGCGTGACTGCACAGCCAGCTCTCTGAAATGACCTACCGATTGTCGCTTTCTCCTTCCGGTTCCTCGGCAGGTTGTTCACCGGTTAGTCTCACCTGTCCCGGATTGAGGCGCAAGTCGTTCCACGCCGTTACGGGTCACAGAATGTGGACGAAATTCAGAGAGGAATGAGGAATTTTGAGGTTGATGGTCGCTTGACGGTCATAATAAAGATGGACTCTGCTAGTCAAGCATATGATGCAAAGAAATAAAAATAAGCCAACAACCAACCCAAACAGAATTATTACTTGTCTGTTTTTAATGCAGATGTGATTTGATCAAGGCCTAAAGGAATAGCATTTTAGCAACGCTACTGCAAAGAAAAACAACCTTTTAGCAGGCTTGATTTAATTAGTTAATTTTAAAATCGCATTTGTCTCAAATTCCTATCTGATGTTTCCATTCATCGCTTGTTAACTCATTAACCTGCCGGGTCAGAGAGGAAACAAAATGACAGTTTGAGTTTTTCAAACTCCCATTTACTCTGCGTGCCGGTGAAATGTTGCCGTGGGGGTATATTTGATTCATCAGAAACGCTAACCAGCAAATTAGAGTAGAAATGGCTCCACGGGTTGTTCTCGTTCTCTTACTTCCATAAAAAACGAAACAAATCGGCTGAAATTCAGCTTCCGGTGCCAAAAAGGTAGGCGGGAGTGAGATCATGATTTTTACCTGCCTGTGCTGGTTGGTGGAAACATTTCAAATCGAATAATTATCTATGTGCTGCATAAATTACAACAAAATTAGAATAACTAGAGGTAAAAAAAAAAGAAGAAGAACGAAAATGATTTCCATACCTTGGTTGGCGTCAAACACGTTGACATTCTTGGTGAACTTGGAGCTTTGGTGTCCTCCTCCCTGACGCAACCCTCCAAGCAGACACAGCCTCCCAGTCGCTTCCCATATCACGCCCCCGTATGAACGCTTGCAAGGCATCATGGGAAGCGCAGTCCAAGAACGTGTGTCGGCGTCGTACACCTCGAAGGCCTTCACCGGCCTCTTGCATTGGCGACCGCCTGAAGGAACGGTCGGTCACTGAATTGATCCTTCCTTTGTAATAAACAGTAAAAAACGCGTCTCGCTTGGACACGCCCACCCCGGACGGTTTCGTATACCTGCCACATACAGCTTGTTGGCCAGCAGCTGTGTGTTGGCGTCGTAGCGAGGGGTCGGCATGGGAGGAAGCAGCGCCCACACGTCCTTTCGGAGGTCGTACTGCTGCAGGACGCCACGAGGGAGCAGGTCGGCGCCCATCCCCCCCACAGCAAGAGCCCGGCCATCTACACACACAAGCACACACATCGCATTAAATTCTTCCTTACGATTGGTCAAGTGGCCTGGTGATAAACGAGTCATTGGGGTTTTATTTTGTGTTTGTGACTAGGCAGGAGACGATGACGGACATGGGAGACACAAGGAAGTACAGCAGCAGAATTAAAAACGTCCATGTCTGGCACTTTGGCGCCTACAGCATACGAATGGATGTGGATGCAGAGGAAACCACAGCTTTAACCGAGGAGAGACAAAAAGAGCTCCGAGCTGGACTCACGGGAAAATACTTTAAAGCCCCGAACGCTTAATATTCATAAAAAAAACCCTCATTAACTAAAGTTCATTATCTAGTATGTGGAAAATAATGATCAACAGATGTCGATAAAAATGACACCGTGCCGTCGATTTGTTGAGCGACTATCCGTTTCGCAATGCCCGATTTGTTTTAATTTGGTCCGATTGATCATTTGGTCAGACGATTCGTCTCCGGGGACAAGACCGCGAGCAAGGGGCTGAAGATTGAAGACTGATCAACGAGATTGAGAGGGCAGCGCGATGAAGCCTGTACCCGGCCAATAAGTCCGTGTTTGGGCGGATGCTGACGGATGCGCCGCTGGACCGAGCAGGGATTCCTCCCAGGCTGGAGAAGACGCTGCTTATTGATGGAGAAGGGTGGAATCGAAACATGACAAAACATTCAGAAGCAACTTTAAAAGGGAACTTCGGCTCAGACCAGAGCCGTCTTCCAGCCGACCCGGATTTAGACGAGGACGTTGGGTAAAAAAGACGTGACTCCGGACAAAAGCAGAGAGAAAGAGGACAACGAGAGAGAGAGAGAGGTGATGAAGATAAGAGACGTGTTAGGACAGAACTTGTATTAAGTTTTTTTGCAAGGCTAAGACTTTTTGCTGCGACTTATCCGTACCTTTCACGGTGATGGATACGCCCATTAAGGCCTCCCGCAGAGCGCTCCGCTTTCTCCACCGTCCTTCTTCTGTGTTGTACATCTCCACCACCTTCAGGGGGCTCTGGTCTTCTCCCACTCCTCCCACCACCAGGATTTGTTTTCCCAGCACTGCCACAGCCGCTCCGGCGCGAGGCGTGGGCATGGGGGCCAAGCTTATCCACCGGTCCCCCTGCAAACAAGGTAGGATAAATACTTCTCAAATATACTCAACCTTCAGTCGCATTGGTTGCAGCAAAGTCGGTCGTTGATCGTCAGTATTCGGAGACCCAGCTCGTTTATCAATCAAACAAATCAGCCGAGTCTTTGAATGTATCCTCCCTGGAATAAAACAACAGCTGCAGAGATTGAACTTTGCTGTTTATTTCCTTTACCACAAATTACTAGCTTCGCATTTCAGATTTATTTCCCTCCTTCAGCACATTTGAAAGTGAATGAAAGTTTGTTCTACGTTTAAAAGCTGTTTATAATCGGGATTAAACTGTAACGTCGCCAAGCGTCCCCGTTGCATTCCGTCGGTACCTCAGGGGAGTAGAGCTCCATGGACGGGCAGGGCCTCCCTGCGGCGTCGCAGCCCCCCAGCATGTACATCTGGCCCCCGACCTCGGACAGAGTGTGGTAGACCCGCCCGCTGGGCAGGCGCGCCAGGCTCTGCCAGTGAAACTCGTGGGCTGAAGGTACCGCCATGGAGCGGCGAGGGCCGATGGAGGCGGTGGGCCGGAGTCGGGAAGGATTAATCAGAGCAAGCGGAGAAAATGGAGGTGTGGGAGCGCCGGCAGACCGGGGCACGGGCCCCGAGGGTGAGGGGGAGGTTTGCTGTTGGAGAGGTGAAGCGAAGTTGAGCAGTGGGAGTATCAGATCAGCTGAACTTGCTCTCCTGGGGACGCCTCACGCCGAGCACTGCAGGAGAAATGATAAGGAAACGGAATGAACGGTGCAGCTGCAGCTCAGCAGCGTGGATATATTGCTAATCAAAGACTTTCCGTTACACACAGAGGACATTTACGCTTCCACATTTATCTCACCTGAAGCTGTCTACAAAATCAATTAATCTATCGTTCCAGCTGAGGAGTTTTTCTCCGGATACGGCTCCACCTGTCCAGCCATCCTACCTCTGTTATACTTCACATAGTTCTTTACGGCAAAACGTGTGTTTTGCAAGGTCAACATGACCTTTGACCACCAAACTTTAACCATTTGTGCTCAATCTAATGAAATTCCCCTCCGACATTTATGAGGCTCAGTAGCCATCCGCCGTACAGAGGAATAAAGCGCTTGATGCAAATGCGGCTCGACAAGCACGGGAGACACGGGGCGGAGGAGACAACGGGAAAATAAAACCCCGACCCCGAACTCAATGAGGAATACCGGACTGCATGGCCACATTAAGGCCACAGAGACGAGTTCTGTCAAGTCTCCGGATGCTTCCTCCAAAGGCAGAATACAAATGAGAGTACGGAAACTTTTCTCTTCAAGCAAAACGTCTCAAGTTTTTATTTTAACCCACGCAAAAGGTTCAATAAATCAATATATAAGAGGAGGAGAAGGCAGCTTGAACCGAGTCGGTCAGAGCAGTTTGATGTGGTTTTTGTTCGACCTGTTTGTCAGCAGGATTATGGGATGGGGGGGGGGGCTGATTTTCATGGAAGTCGGTGCAAGGATGTGGTGGCCAGTGAAGAATGTGCTTAATTAAAATGAGTCATGCACCCGGTGCTGCTACAAGGTCACAGCTGGTAACTAAAAAAAACTAAAATGCTAATTGCTTATTGAACGCGCTGGATTGTGTTCATGTAACATAGAAGTCAAATCAGACAAGCTGCTCTGCTTCTCATCGAAGACTCCTTGCAGCACGGTGATGATGGCTAACCGGTTTAGCCGCTCCTTCCTGTGACACTGCATCCGTTTCTCTGTGTGGAAGTGTGAACTACAGCCTCCTCTTCCTCTTCAGCTCAGACGAGGAGCAGCTGTCGTCTGGAGGAACTGAACCGACGCCGCCTCTCTCGTGCTCCACTTCCCTTCATTGACATTTTGATGTTTTCTTCTGCTGCTGCTGCTTTTTTATTTTCCCTGTGTCATCCCTCAGGAGCTTCCTGATTCCTGCGTGCATCCCACTTCTCCCGCCTGTGCACAGTTTCCCGCAGAGGGAAGTCTGGCATTGACGTGGGAGGAAGCGTTGGAAATTGCAAACCCAATTCTGTCTGCAACACCTTGAATGCACGCCGGAGAAACAACACGTGTGGTGACCGTGAGAGGGCTTTTGGAGAAGGTCAAGGAGGGGAGAGGCTTTAACGAACGGCTAAGTGCTGCTAAAATTACGGCAGCTCGTCCGTCTCTCCTTTTCTACCTGGCGTACCTTTGATTGTCTGGCAGACGGAGGAATGAAGGACAAAAGGGGGAGATAATGAGAAGACTGTCCTTCAAAACGAGATATCTCCCATTTTTACCAAGTGGTTGCCATAGCAACAGTTAGGCTTTCCCCAAAAAGGGCATAGAGCTTACTATTGTTTTTGGGGTTTTTTGCATTCCTTTTTGCACATGATCGCTTATCGCTTGGTTTGCCTCATAAAAATGATGAAAAACAAATAACAGCGGCTTCCTTCCTATTGGTCGACCCCGGCGAGCGTGCGATCGCTAACAAGGCGGCGTCATGGCTCTCTCCCGGCCTGACTCGCGGAGTGCATTAATTTCAATCTGTAACCGATTTGGTTCAGCACATCCCTATTTGTTTTTATTAACTGCTTGAGCAGCTTGAAATCAACAGTAAGCCCACCAGCATCATCCAAAGTCATTTACAGTCAGCTTGCCTCAAACGTCAAACTTTTTAATTGGGTAGCGTAGCTGCTCTCCGCCGGTTCCCGCTGTGCACGAGCTGCAATGTGAAGGAATGGGAAGCTTCATTGCATGGCGAGCCTGTTAATTTCACGTCATTAATTAATAATGTTAATCAACCTTCCATCAGAATTTGAATGACGATAAATGTGGATTGTGATAAACAGGTCGGATTACAAAAGCTAAGGGACTCAATCATTTGATACAACAAAGTCAGTTTATTTTTAAATAAATGTCTCCAAGTCGACATCTTTTCAAACGTAAGTCAACCGGAAGAATAAGAAGGAGTTTATAAAAGCTCCCGGTTGCGTCTCCAACGCTGCGAACTGGAACTGGATGGACTCCAGCCACGCGTTTTAACGACGGGAGCAACTGGAAACGAGTAGAGTTTCAGGCCGCATTAACTTGAGTTAAAGGGGAATCCTGCCAAGTTGCATCGGTGTGCGTTAGCAGGTGTCGGAGAGCGCATTACGTCCTTTATGGCCGTGTGAAGTCCAATAAACCGTCTCACGTGATGCCAGTAGGATGAAGGGTGTAAAAACTAAGACTCTTTCGAGATCCCCGTAGACATATTACTGTCTTTAAGTGGGAGGACAGGGGATAGTTAAGGAGATATAAAAGGCCAACAGTATCGGTGGCAAGGATTTTTTAAGTCCTAAATCAGAGGTTTGCCGATCCAAGCTTTCAATGGTGAAAACGGGAAAATAAAAATCATTCCCCTTCTTAATGTATCTTTCCTTACAATGATTTGGTGCTTGCATCTTTCGATTGTTAAGCAAATTCAAAGAAATGGTCCCTAAAGAAGAAGAAATCATGGCTGTCGCAGACAGAATTATCAGAATGACAATAATTCCTAATCTTTCCACAGCAAGCAGCTCGACGTTCGGAGGACGATACACATCGCCGCAGCAGAGACGGCGAGGACACTTCTCGGCAGCTTTTCTTCTCACACCAGCAGTTGTCCTACGAGCACACATCTAGTCGTTACCATAGCAACCAGCTCCGACAGAGTTAAACGGCGCCTGGCAGACCATATCTGATGTGATCAGGAAAGCTCCGAGGAGGAATATTCCTCCTCCACATGGAAATCCACAAAAAGAAAAAACCCCAGAATGTGTGTGCAGCTTCTGGGATGCACGGAACGCTGACAGCATGTTTCACGGCACGGAGCGCTCGTTTCTGCATGGTGCAATTAGCATTTAAAAAAAACACAACTTCTGAAAATGTCGATGGCGTCTGAAAGACACGGGAAATGTAGCATCCAGCATTTCGTGGACTAAAGGTTGTGATATTTCAGCGGCTGCAAACCAATCTGACCTTTTTGTCACCGAAATTTAACGAATGTGGAAAAACGACTGCGCCGGAAAACAGTGTGTACAACTGTTAAAATCATTGTGACAGGCGGAGGGAAAACTCGAGTCCCAGCTGACAGGAAGCCTGTTTTGGGATGTTGGAGACATTTTTGTCCCCCCCCCTGACACTTTAATACATTGCTGTTTGTGAGGATTCCCAACCTGATGACAAAAACCGGGTTTGGTGTTTGTTGGGCTGCAAGAGAAGATCTTAAGAGAAACAAACAGAACAAACAGAATCATAGTTCCGGCTGCGACACTTAAAACCA
Organism: Brachionichthys hirsutus; assembly: GCF_040956055.1. Lineage (NCBI taxonomy): Eukaryota > Metazoa > Chordata > Actinopteri > Lophiiformes > Brachionichthyidae > Brachionichthys > Brachionichthys hirsutus. The sequence goes on along the minus strand of NC_090904.1, from coordinate 10,522,972 downwards.
CATTAATGCTGGAAGTGTGTGTGTGTGTGTGTGTGTTTGAAAAATACAGGACAAAGCACCTCAGCTTTATTGGACAAACACCTTTTCACACCAACCCGGTTTTAACAATGCTGACGTTGTGCCCCCCCCCCCCCCGAGCTCCAGCAGCGAGTCCGCCAACCCGGGTCGGATACAATCAGTACTTTTTGGCTGGAACAAGCCGCGTCTGGTAAAGTTCAACGCAGGGCAGCTATAGATCCATTTCACTTCAGGAGCAGGAAAGTGAAGACACAGCAGTTCTTACTACAGTCCTCTGAATAAACAACCAGACACTCATATAAATCAGCCTAACTTGGCTCTGCTTACGGGTGGAAGGTCTGGACCGATGAGGTTCTGGATGGGCTCACCTGACATCTATGGAGCTGCAGAGAACACAATAAGGGGGATGAATGGTTGGGACTCCTGCACCGGAGCATCCCAATCAATCACTGGTGGGAATTAGAGATTCCCACCAGGTCTCGGCTCAACTTTGGGGGCTCTGGGTCCTCTGCCAGGATACCAGATAAACAGAACCATGCATCATGTTGTTGACTAAAATTATCTGCAAGTTAAAGTCATGGATGACAACTTTATTGGCAGCTAAAGGACGCTCAGGCATGAGGACGTTCAGCTCTTCGTCAGCCTGGATGCTGCGACTTCGCTGGATGCTAACTAGCAGGACTGCTACGCAGCATCGCGAGTTAAACACGCCTCTCAGAGAACATTTACTCCAACAAGAGTTTCTGGGAGCCGCTTTCATCAGACCGTCGGATGTTGAGGCTTTCTGGTCGGACGGACAAATGCCGTCCGGCTTCCTCGACGTTTTAAAGATCGAAGCAGACACTCGACAGCAGAGAGCGTTTGATAAAAGGAACGGGTTCCTTAAGGTTGAACTTCACAGAGCAGCCGGCTCGGTTTTCGCCGCTTTGCCTCAGCCCGACGCCGAACAGGACATCCGCGACTCTTAGGATAAACACCTCCGGGTCTGCAGCTCTGTGGCTGACGGATCCTCGGCTCAGCTCCTGCGAGCAGCAGCTGCAGACATCCCGCCGCCGGGCAGCTCCAAGCTTCGATGAAGCGCCGCGTCACCTGGCTATAAGCCGGGCTCCGACTGATCCAATGGCCTGGATGGGATTAGGTAAATGTGCCGCCTTGACAAAGTCTTCTGCAGAGTCTCCCAACGGAGCCTTGGGACGAGCAATGGATCAATGGACCAGAGGGAGGGATGACATCCCTCAACCCCCCCCCCCCCCCCCCCCCCAGGGAACAAATGGCTGCTTGCTCTGCTAATCTTATCTCTGCTGTGCACGCGTAAACATGCGTGTGCTATCTGTAATCAATCGCCTTCAACAGACACCGACTGTGAGGTGAAGTAACAATGCAGCACAATGGAGTCGCCCCAACCCGGGCCAGGAAAATCACCTGCTGCCGCCGCCGCCGCCGCCAGCCTCCTCGCTGCGCCCAGTGTGCTCATTTACATATTTTACATAAGATTGAAACGGCAAAGCGCTCCAGCCCAGCTGCTCCTGCATCCGTATCGTTACTGATGAAGTGGATTAGCGGGCCGAGCCTGGCAGCGGAGGCTACGGGTCCTATAATGAGGCAGCCGAGGCTAAATCACTCGTGGCTGATTATTGGCCGAGGTTGTCGGACAACAGTTGGCGTTTCTCGTATTTGCCTTTTAAATAGAAAGAAGCTCAGAGTTTCTCCCCTCGTCTCCTCGCATGACTGTCGGGCCATTTGTCTCTGTTTTTGTGATACTTCATTCGTGGTTGGCGTATAAAGACACCAAAAACAATCTAGAAAATGTTGATGATGATCCAGATCACTAGGTGGACGGTGTAAATCCCATTAGGAGGGGAATGAGCTGCTTGGAGGAGGTCTGCGCTTTCTGGATGAAGAGTTGCCGCACTGAAATTTCAAGGCGAGAACAAAATGTCAATTTTTTAAATGCTTTTTTGATGCAAAATTCAAACTTTTGCAGTTTATTTTGCACGGAAATCTGCTCATTCAAATCTGGGAGGACCTGGGAGTGTTCTGGGTGGAGTTTGCATGTTCTAGCTTCCCGTTGAGTTCTCTCTCCCGCCTCTAAAAACAGGCAGGAGAGATTTAAATCGGTGGCTAAAGAACAGGCTTCAACTCAAAGAATTCCACTTCACACGCTGCTGGCAGCTATCGATGAAGACCATGACTGCAACCGCTCGCAGGACGGGTCAAAGGTCACTGCGCAGCGCTCACCGGTTGGCTGGGGAGGAGGACGTTAGCATCCGTCACCGGAGATAGGGAGGGAATTTGGCTATCCCCTATCTAGATGCATCTACTTCTTGTCACTGCCAACGATTTGCTCAGAAGCAGTTGACGCAACGGGGAAGCTAATCGTGACGCGGCTGCGTTCCGCATGCTGCCGAGGCCAGGAGCCATGGAGACGAGACGGAAATAGACACAGGCGCTTCGGAAAAAGGAAAACATTAGCAGAGCTGCAATGCTAAACCTGACGTCTGCACAAACATGATGCGCCCGCAGCCACAGAACCTGCTTGGTTGCATAAGAACAATGTATGTTCAACTTCCAGCAGGCTCCCGTGTCCCTGAAGACGCCGTCTCCCCTCCTCCTCCCCTCCTTCACCCCCCCCCCCCGCGCGAACAAATTTCATGGCGTGGTGGTTCTGCTTCCTCTCGCCAACCGCTGTGTAGGAGTCGAATCAGGAGTGAGCTGATCCACTGTGGCAGCGCTGCGAAGGCTTGAGTGGACAACGGCGCAGAGGAGGATGAAGCGTAACTAAAAAGGTATAGGGAAGATGGAGGACGGGCAGAAAAGGAGGGGGGGGAGTCACGGCGAGGAGAAAGAGAAGTGGGCTAAGTTAATGGATGGAGGATATTACACGGAGGAGATAATGAGAGGGAGGGACAACTTAATGAGGAGGGCGATAGAGACCGGGTAGCGGCGCTCCCGGGTTGCGTGGAGCACCGGCTCTATTACAGAGGGAGTTGGGGACATCATAATCCCTGTGGCCTTAAAAGTAATTACTATGTGATAGGGAGAGAGAATGGTGCGAGCTATCTGCTGTCAGCAGAAATGGAATGAACTCCCAAATGGTTCTCTCACTGCACCGCGCTTTTATGTGTGCGGTAGCTATATTTCCACCCTTTAAAGGCGCCGACTTTCAGAGGGCGAGTGTTTGTGCGCCGTTTGTGCACCGAGGGTGCCTCTTCTTCATCGTTAGCGGCGTCTTTATAGAAAACACAAAGCCTGTTTACCTTCTTTGTGTGCCAACGGTAAGACAGCAGGAAATCTGAACGGCGCTTTCCGGCTGCCTTTCATCTACCCGTTCGACAGGTGAATGCTCTCGCTCCGGCTAACACCACATGTCCTTACTTTTACGCACTTTCATGCAATGTGTTGAGTAAAAGCAGGCCACTAAAACTATACGAACTAAGTTCACTCGCTTGAAGCAACTAAGGCTTGTTGTTATTTTTTGTTTGTTATTAGCCAATCTAGACGGGCTAAATTCTGAAAGTGCTGAGCAAGCAAGAAAGAATAAAAAGTCAAAAAAAAAAAACTTAGCTCATGCAAAGTGTGGTAGAAAAGCAATGATAAGGGACAGTGAAGGTTAGAAGTTTTGGAGACAAGGTCAGAGAGACCAGACTGATGGTTTGGACATGTCCAGAGGAGAGACAGGGACTATATTGGTAGAAGGATGCTGAGGATGGAACTGCCAGGGAACAGGGCTAGAGGTTGACCCAGGAGAAGATACATGGACGTAGTGAGGGAGGACATGAGAGTGGCTGGTGTTTGGGAGGATGATGCAAAGGACAGGGTGAAGTGGAGAAGGTTGGTTTGCTGTGGTGATCCGAAAGTAGTGTTTGCAAAGCATTCTGGGTTGGATTTAAGATTGCTTCTAATTTTAAGCAGGCTAGCCTTATATATTTCTACCCATTTAAAATGCTTGCTCTTTAATATTCTCTTTTCACTCATTGGCAGCTGCTCCAAGTGTTTTTCCAATAACACTAACACACACTAGCGTTAGCATAAACGCAATAACAATACCTCATATATTATTCATACACATATTAAAGTGCATAATTTTATGTCGCGAGTCAATTCACACTTTGGTACACAGCAGTAATATAAAGTGTAATGCTAGTGTCGGCAGTTTGGAAAGTAGTTTTGTAATAAATTAAAATGTCATTTATTCCCCCCCCCCCCCCCCCCAAAAAAAAGAACTACCAGTACGTGGCAGCAGTCATCAATCAAACTGCGACTTTCGAGCTCTGCTGCCAATTCAAAATTCCAAAATGTCACTCAACTTGTCAGGAGGAGGTGGGCCGTCATCTCAGCGGCGCGTGGCTGACAGAGGAAGACCTGAACAGTTCTTAACTTCCTCCTCGCTCTGAGACGAAGGCGAAGCTGCACCTCCCGTCTGTCTTAAGAGCCAATAAGGTAGCTGGCTTCGATTTAACTTAATTTGCTGCACGCAATTGACTGAAATTGTAATCATGAGTGTGTAATGAAGGAAGTAATCAATGCCTGCTGAAATAAGAAAGGATGAGGACAGACGGTGTATGGACGAAAGAAATGAAAGGAGAGAGCGCGGGAGAGGAGATGAGGCTCTTCAATTAGGAGAAAATCAATGACTTTACCTTCAGGTCGGGATCGCAGGCGGGAAAACCCTGGACGCCTTTCTCAGCAGCACGGATTCAGCTACCTGCGAAGCAAAGGAGACGACAGAGATGGGGAGTTATCATCCGGATCAACGGCAGTTTTCATTTTGGGGTTTCATTCACAGGCTTAAACAAGCCCCGCCATCATTTACACAAGCGCGAACGTTTTTCCATTTGTCTCGCGTGTGATCGCCCGTTAACACGTCAGCCATAAGAACGGGCTGTCACGTTGATTTGTTGTTCGTCTGTCGCTTTAAAGCAGGAAAGCTTCTCTCAGCTCTTCAAAATAAAACCCAACAGTACTGACGTTTTCTCCGCCGCGTGACAAGGGCTGTAAAACAGAACAGCAAACAATACCAGCTCATTAAAAATGGCAATAAATAAACTTCAAAAATAAAAAAAATATTTTAAATACCTTTAAAAAGCTTTGCTTTCAACTGGCTGTGACTTGTTTTCATGAATCTCTCGTATTCTTAAAGCGGATATACAGCCGCTTACCTATGTTTGCTAGCTGAGCAGCAGGAACAAATTTTGTGGAATCAAATCTATAATCAGAAGCTGATACGGCTATTATTTGTGTGTACAAATCTGGCAATTCTCTGAGGCTGGTCGCTGTTAAAGGAAACAAAATGATTTTAGTGTGTTGCTAACTTGATGCTATTTTGTGCAGGATGATAAAAGCTAAACTCTGGGCTGTTCCGTGTCTGTAGTTTACTTTCTGGTCAAATGTCAGCCAATTTTTTTTAGCAGAATAACAGCGTGAAGATGATGTCATCAATGTTGTTAATTAATGGTAGAACAATGATGTGGAAATAGCAATGGAAATCTAACATTGTTGTTTCATAAATCCTTATTATACAGAGGAATGGAAATGATTCTACATAGTTTGAGTATTCAAGTTGTTTTACATAAGAAAAATTTGAGTTTAGATTCAACTTGATCGTCCACATCTAATATGACTGACAAACCGAGCAAGTTAGGACTCGTGCTTCTACTCTCAAGTTTCTAAAGTCGCCACAGAATTCCAAAGTCTACCTTATTTTATCATGAGATGGATAATTAAGCTGAAAACTTCAACTTTAGGTCAATGTGTTAAAGAAGAGAAGAGTGACAGTCTCCCCCCCTTCCATGGAGAAGGGAAGAGAAAGAAATGTCATCCTCCCCCCTTCTACATCAGGCAAGCATGGTGAATACTGAATAAGTGACCTTTCAGATGAGGCCTGGATGGTCTTCACTGTCTGCCTTGTCATGAGGACTATAACAATAGACCCATCATCATCAATCATCACTTCATGGGCAGAGAAAGGAGTTTTAAACCTATTGGACCGTGACAAACGATGTAAACAATGCAATCATCTTCGAACAGGGGCTTCAACTTGGACCTCGGTTTATGAGGCAGACGTCTAAAACTATGGCAATATAATCCAAAAGCACGGCAATGAATCCATGACCAAATGAAGGTTAGAATTTTTTTTTTTTACGGTCTGAGATTTGAAGTTGAAATTTGCTGTTTTTGTCCCAAGAGGTCTGTCTAAAAATGCAAAGCCTTGTATTTGACTATTTTTCTTTTTAGCTTATATGGTAAAACAGGAAGTGAGCCTGTACTGTACAATTTGCCTTTGTTGGAAGAAACATTTTTCTAAAGAATTTCAGATCTAACGCGTTCCTATATTTAGTAGCGGAACAATATTATATTTATTATTGATTAATAATTTTGGAAAAATAATACATTTTTTAAAATTTCCACAACCTCAAAATGAATGACAAAATGATTTTGGACTTTGTAACTCAGGTTTCTGAAATTTGCATCATGGAATGCAGTAGAATATAAATTTAAATAACTTTAATATATGTTTTTGTTAAATAGATATGCATATGTGACTGTTATGTCATAAAAATATACTGATACGGATTATAATGAACATACTGTAATATATATATACATAGATGTATTTGTTTCAGTCAAATTAACACATTTACATCAGACAGTAATTTGAATGATGGGACCGTGCCCCCCCCTGAGCCTCCTGTCTAGCACCGCCCCTGCTACCGTGGATCAGCTGTCTCCGTAAAGCTCTGCGTTATCTCCGTTGCCACATATTTACTGCTTGTGTCTGTGCTGGTGTCACTTTGTGCTCTCGAATACTTCCATCCTTCATCATGCAGCGTCTGACGCGCGCAGGAAAAGCACGTTCCAAAACGAGTCAACAGAAAGGCGCAATAGAGAATAAACAGGATTAAAATGGGGTTTTAATAATAGCCTATGACACCTGAACGCACCACGAACGTAACTCCGGCAGAAAACAGTAACTTTCTCGCGTAAACCTGCTGAAGTGACTTCCCTCTCAGGGAGGCATTACCGTTCCCATAAATGCGCCTCTCGAGCCACTTACTTTTTACCATTTCTGTCGCCCCTCTCTCGGTGTGCGCCGCTTCTCTTTTCCCCCTCCTCTCTTCTTCCTGGAAGAGATGGAGAAAGAGGAGTGGGATCCAGGCGGAGGAGGATGGGAGCCGAGGCGCGCCGCTAATAGCTCCCGACGCACCGGCGTCGCACCGCGGAGGAACGGGCTGCAGCGCGGCGGAGCTCCGTGTGGCGCGCCGGATACATCGCCATTATGTGGGTCAGAGATGAAGTATTCATCTGCAGCTTTCATCTCACAAGTTGAGATTCATCCATGCGATGGTACAATCCAGAGTGTGTGTGTGTGTGTGTGTGTGCGGTTGTGATAACCTGTATTTAGTAAAGGTGTCAGAGGCCCCCGCTGAGGTTTCTGAGGAAGTACTTTTAGGTAAATATTACTAATGTGACATCAAACCAAAGGCCCACGTGATTAAAACCTGACTTTAACCTCCTGCTGGGGAATAAAGGGCAACACGCCGTCCATTTCCTGATCATCTTCTAACTTTTGCAACACGCCGACCCACCGGTCATCGTTTTGACGCCCGAGGCCAGACGCAGGCCCACGCTGGGATCCAGCAGTTGGTTCGACTGTCCTACTTCGGAGGGCACAAACACGACCCGCGATTCTAAATCCTATAGCGGCTCTTCCCAGTGGCCGGCGCTGAGCTGTGCACAAAGACACTGAGTGGATGGCAGCGCTAAAGACTTTTAAAAGTATAGACTTGGCATCTGAAATGGATTACAGTCACTAGAGGGCGTCGTCCTTTTCGTAGCAGCATCCCACAATGCAACGCTGTCGGCCATATCGGAAGGCTTTGTTTACAGAGACGTGCACGGCGGTCACAAAAGCAATAACACGCATCATTCCCCCCCCCCCAAAGTATTCACTGGACATGAACTTTTCATTGGACTTTGTGACATGGAGAAGTATTCCGAGCCGCTAGACAAGCAGGCTTTTATTCGTTACAAAGAGAACAAAGCTGCGATTGGGGGGGGGGGGGGGGGGGGAGGGGAATCCTCACCAGTCCGAGTGGAGTAAAGATCACAACACGATAAATGTACGACCATTATTTTTGGTGTAAATCACAGGATCGGGGGGGGGGGACTGAGCTGCTTGGCGGAGGTCTGTGCTCTCCGAGTGCTTTTCTAGTTTAGGGTGTAGCGCCGTTGTGCCAATCAGATCATTGAAAAAAATATGATCTTTTATTATACTGAGTTTTACTATAAGCAGAATACGTCTGCCGCCAGTCAGGCTGTCTGCGCGTTTTATTCTGATATACAGTCCATTTTTTGTGAAAATCAAGCCCCCCCCACCCCCCATTTCCTTCCTCCTCGCCTGCTATTTTTCTAAAAGCCAGACAGAGTGACTGTGGCCCAGAAACCCTGCTCTGAAGATGGCTACCGACTCGCTGTCGGCGCTGCTGCCTGCCCTCCCGGGACCTAGCCTGATTACAGCGCCATCAGTCTCTCTTTTAGCGGCGGACACACAAAGACACAGGGCTGAGGCTCGGCTCTCCGACTCTGTTATTATTTTCTGAGAGCCTTGAATCCGCGCTGCCACCCGTCACGGCGTTCCGAGGCCGTCCGAAGCCTCAGAGGCTGAGACGGAGACGCCGGTTGAGATGTTGTCGCCGGTGACAGCCGGCCGCTCGCATAATTGCCCCGTCGACATGTCACTCTGTCACAGATTTTTTTCCATTGGAGCAGGACAATGGTCTGAGGGAATTCCACTGCTACATCTATAATTCAACTGAAACTCAGAAAGGTCGATAGCAAGCACTTTTTACTCTGCAAAACTTAGAGTTTGCACACAGGTGGAGGAGGTTAGCCAGGGAGGGCTCCTGCAGGGATGGATAGGGGTGCAAAGCGGGTCAAAGTTCATGTCCCCCCCCCCCTCTGACTGTGCAAATCCAGAGGAAGGGACATTTACAGTTGATTTGCACAGCTACTGGTCAGCTTCGGTGCTAAATGATCCATCGGTCCCCGACGCCTTTCTAGCAGCAGAACTTTCACTTGAACAACAATTACGTCGTTCCGCTCCGCTCCATCCTCAGGCGCTCGCCGTAATGGGATCAAATTTGCTCTGATCTCGCAACTCATGTCTTTGAAAGGCTTCGGTGGTTTGCTCATAAGAATGGCAGATGTTTGGAATGATTGGGGTGGGGGGGGGGGGGATTTCAGCTCTGCATGTTTTCCTCACTATCTGGTTCCAATGCAACAACAAAAACAAAAGAGGTCACAGGTCCCTGCGGCGTCACGAGGAGCCAGCATCGCAGAAAGGCAATAATTTAATCAGTGTGACACGCGTGATAAATAAGAAGATAAAAACGTGTTTAGTTAAGTTGCAGAATACTAATATCAACCCATAAAACTCGGAGCGATGTCGCCGTCGTGTTTCATGCCTCAGAAGGGACTAATATATGAACTGGAATGGGGCAGGAGGGGACGTCTCTTTTAAGCACCCCTAATGATGCATTCACGTTACAGGCTTTTATCACAGACGTATAACCCTGACATTAAGATGCCAATAAAAGTGAAGCCCTGCTTCATCACGGCAACTTAGAGTGAACTTATATTGATGGTATTTCGAGTCAAGCTGGAGGGAGGCATGCATGAGCTCCAGACATAGCATGTTGTGCAGAGAGAGAGGCGTACGAGGCGGAGGAGTCCTTCCCCATACGCAGAGCAGAGCCGGCCCCCAGGCAGCGCTTCACTTCTGGGTCCGTCTCGCTAACAGTCTGCCTTCATCCGCTTTGATCACGCAGGCAGGCGAGCCGAGGAAATCCAGAAGAGCTCGACTTCAATCATCCGGCCGGGCTGCGTCTCAGAAGAGATGCAGTGTCGTGTGCTGGGAGACTTCCGTTTTTTTGTAGAGGTGGGGGCCTTTATTCTTTTTTCTTTTTTTTTCCCTTTCCAAAGGAGCCCTTTGAACCCTGCCAACACGCAACACGGATGCACGGCAAGATTAGAAAATACTGGAGCGATTGTTCTGTCGCAGGCAGAGATGAAACAATGAATAAATTCCTCAGTTATGACCTTCAAGTTCCAGCCAAACAGCTTTTGTTGTCATCTGAATTGAGAAAGTCATTTTACAGCCGAGACTGCTTTGAGTTTCCCCTGTGAGGACCGACAGACGCAACCGGGCTGCGATGGGATGTCCTTGGAATCGATAAAGGAATCGTTTGTAAAAAACAAAAAAGGCTAACGATTCCGAGGAATTGAAACACTGGGAACCGGTTCTCAACAAGAACCGGTTCCGGATTCCCATCCCTATTTGTGGCTGTGAGAAACCCCACAGAGACTGATTAAATGGCTCTTTTCTTTCACGGTTTCTCGTTCCTTTTAATGCGAACATTTGAGACGTTCTTTCAGCAGTGGTCTTCCTGCCAATCGGGGCAACCTGTTTTTGCAGCTCAGTGACAAACACCTTATTGCCTCAGCCAATCACAGATGGAGGATGTTATTGCATCGTCCAATCGTCCATTTTCCAATCCCATTTATATCCAGACTAAATTTGCTGCTCTGTGTCTGAAGGGAAAACTTTCCCCCCCCCAAATGATCACCCTTAAAACGTTTGAACGGAGAGTCTGCAAATCAAAAGAACACTGCGCAACAACTTCAAAGTGTTCATGACCTTGAGTTGACCTTGTGAAGGACCGGAGCCCTTTTATCCTATCTCATGAGGCTTCAGGCTATTTTGATGTCTGCCTCTGCTGACCAATCAGTGTTCGTGAATCTGAATGGAACTGATGATGAATTTGAGCATATCTATAAATCTTTTAAATCTAAAGTGCAAGGACTTTCATGTATAAATGATTGCCGGCGAGATTCAAGGTCACACATGTTTACAGAATGCTGATGGTGGATTCATATCTTTGCGTGAACACAGATACCAGAACTGTTTCGCTGCCACATTAGGAGTCCTGGCAATCTGGTCTATAATCTGATAGGTCAAGATATCTAAAATGTCAGAAGAACCAGGAAGAAGAGAAACCAAGGAGTTGTGTTTAGTCTCCTAATTATTTATGCTAATGCACAGATATCAAACCGACGTGGAAAGGTGACTGTGCAACCCCCGCTAGCATTACTAATTTTATTCCCTGCAGTGATGCCATTTATGCACAAGGGACTGCAGATTCAATTTAATTTAATTATTAATTGCCCATCACCTCAAAGTTTTTTTTTTTATGGCTTTAACCAATGAACTTGAATCACTCAAAATAGGTCTGGTCCCAGTCTGACCTCAATTCTTCATTCCCTCTGACAGCACACACACACACACACACACACACACACACTTGCTGCAGTGGCACTCATTGACAGAAAGCACGCACACATGCATTTCCTCATGCACCTGCACGCACACACCATGACGGTTATTAGCAGTTTCTCTCCGTCAGGGCGAACAGCTGCGATTGTCGTGAATTTTCGGCAGCTTTACTCCAGTTAATGGTGCTTATGTCTCAGAAAGAGCCTCCACCTGGCTCCCAAGCCTCTCCACCAGCTTCTGATTCAAAGCGGTGATCTGTAATGTTCTTCAGATCTGCATGCAAGTAAGGTCATTATTAGCTTTGCGCTAGTTTGTGTGCGTTCGAGGGATTATTCAAAATGTTTTGAACGGCGTTGATGATGATGGTTCTATTTCCAATTTTGCAGGTAAAACCTGGACAACAATGATGAAGTGACACTATATGAAATATGATCTGGTGATTTGGTGCATCTTAAGCGTTAACCGCTAAGAAAGAAATCTCATATGCAACAGATCCACTTACCGCAAGGCATTGTGGGTCGGAGAAGCTACTCCTTTTTATTTCTTTTACAACTGATCACTGATCACTGCATCCTGCACGTCTCACCTGGAGACGCGTCTACGCGGCCGCTTGTTCAAGGTGACCGCGCAAAACAATCCAGAGCATCTTCATGACTTAATTTGCCCCTCTGTCGTTTCCATAGCAACCCCGCTGAGCTGATGGATGATGAGGAGGAGCTGCCTTCCCACATAGCACGAACAACAAACCGACACGCCAGGCAACACGTACGCAGATTAAAATATGCAGGCATAACGCCGACATCTGGGGAAACACAGCCTGCATTGTTTAAAATAAACCCGGCATCAGAGGCGAGGTGTCGGAGCGAGATGTGCGCACACAAATAGGCCATTATGGCAAAAGTGGAACACAAGGGGTCTCCTGTGGAAACGGAGCCGTTCTCTCCCTCACTCTCTCTCTCTCTCTCTCTCTCTCTGCTCGAGTCCCCTTTTTGCTCGGTGCCTCTCTGCCGTTCCCTCTGTGGGCACGCCGTCTGTGCCTCCATGCTCGTTATCAGAACAAACAGAGATGAGGGTGGAAGAATGAGCTACACACCATGAACAAGAGAGAGGAGGATGAAAGAGGGAAAGACAAGGGAAAAATCAAACATCCAGCATGAGGGCGACACCAGGGAATCGTTTCTATCGGTGCAAACCGACTTCCACCGGGAGCTTTGGTGTCGCATTGCAGGCCTGACACTGCAAACCAACGCACAAGATAGTCTTCTCCTTAAAACCACATTAATTCCATTCCTGTCCATACGAAATGTAGTTTTCCCTCAAGGGCCCAAACTACAAAAAAGAAGAGAGACACTCCAAAGGCTGCAATCGGCTTGTAATGAATAAGACATTGCATCAGAATCGGAAAGACGGTGAAATCTCCTTCCTGCGCCGCTCGCTGCAAGACGGGGGGGGGGTATCATCACCAACTCTGTCCTTTTTATGTCCTTGGAAGTGTGAATCCTCACTTTGAAGACCCGTGAAACATTTTGATGAATCCTGCAGGCGTAGCGCCGGGAGGATCGGCATTAAAGAATCCGAAGTTCGGCCTCCGTCTCCAGGATGAGAGGTTCGGCGCTCACATGAGGACGCCGGCTACAGATTCCTGCACGTGGGTGCGTTTAATCTTTGATGTGGGGTTTTGCTCTGCTGCGTTTGAGGCCTGCTTGCTTGACTCGGAATGACACGATTCCATGGAAACAACGGTTTCACAAACAACGAACCGGAACAATGAGTCTAAATGTCAAACTGTTTTCTTTTAATATGGTTTCCACATCAGATCCCCACCCATCTGTTATTCCTCCGTCATATTAAACACTTGGACATAGGCCAAGTGATTTGAATATGCTCAGTCAACTATAGTCTTAAAAATAATTAAACATCAGCATCGGGGAGCAGCTATTGCTGCATGTGCACCCGAAAGAAATGTGTGATTAAATTTAATTACCTCCGCCGAGGTGGGCGGGGTTTATGTAATCACCGGCGTTGGTTTGATTGTCTGTTGGCAAGATGACTCAAAAAGTGATATTAAGCTATGCCAAAATTATACCGCGTAATTCAGAGCTGAAGTAAAAGCTCGGAAAGACTGAGAAGGTTTTTGTGACATTGAAACAAAAATGTCAAGCTTTTTTATCTCGAAACAGCTCCAGCGCTGCATCGGGCTTTTAGCTCAATGCCAAACAACTCTAAGTGATGTTCACAAGAACTTGGATGACAGGGATTTAGCATTGAATTTGAGGATGCAGAAGAGTTCTTCAATTCAGACTCATCTCATCATCCCAATGAGGGTAAATTTATACTATGACCGCTTTAAACCAATCAAACATCCCTGGAAAACAGAATTTTATTGTAAGTTTTTATTGTGAGTTAATACATGCAGCCGATCGAGATGCTGATGGAACAACGTGATCAGTGCACAGGTGTGCTAAAAGGCCAGTAGGATGTGTAGTTTTATCGCACACACACACACTCACACAAAACAATATCTTCACCAGCATTCCGACTTTATTATCAGCAGAAGCAAACAAAAGAGCAACAAGGAGCAACGCTAACCGCCTCAGCATCGTTCAGGCCTGTGTTGCTGCAGAAAACGTTACTTTTCGACCTCTGACTCTATAAAAGGGAGACATTTTCACAGTCCTTGTCCAACCCCCCCCCCCCCCCGGCTGGAAACCAGTTCCGGCCATGCTGCACTGCATGCAGTCACCCATCAAGCGCCCTTATCTCCCATGGGAAACACCCTCTATCCTGATGTCTGGATATCCATGCAACAACGCTGTCTGCCAAAAATCCCAATCGTCTATAGAGAAGGGAGACAGCCTGGGCTGGAGTCAGACTTCTGATAACAGTCGGGGAGGCTCGGCTGCTGACAGCCATTCAGCGATCACAAGGCTGATGAAAGCAGGTTGATTCCGTCTGGATTGAGGATACGTTTAGCTCGCTGCTCCATTTATCTGATCCGATCAGGCGGGATTTAAATCAACCCAACGGCATCAGTGTCAAAGTGAAGGATCTTCCCTCTGAGGCTGCTGCAGTCCCGCGAGCTGCCTCTGGGTGTCCCTGCTCTATCAGTAACATCTACTGAACCTCCTGGACCCAGTTGAAGTTCTCCCCCCCCCCTCCCTCTTCCCAGAACGCCTCCAGAGCAGGTGAATAGACCGGAAGCCTGAATACAATCCAGCAGGAATCGTTTCTATTGCTCAGTATTTGTATCTCCATCACTATGAGGAGCAAAATACCCTCGTGAGACGCCGTGCGGTCGGAACAACATATAGTTCTGCTCTTTTGGTGGGGGTCAAGCACTTATTGGTGATGATGGATTAATCAATATCTTTGCAGTACCGATGCCAAGGAGGGTTTTTTGCTGGCAGTTCTTTGTTTTGCAGCAGGACTACTGCAAATGTTCTGCACAGAGCTAGAACAAGGACCGAGCAATGTTAAAACTAGAAAAGCATTCAGAGAGAGCAGACCTCCGCCAAGCAGCTCATTCCCCTCCTGATTGGATCCACTCTGCCCACATGGTGATCTGGATCATCATCAAAATGTTCTAGATTGTTCTTGGTATCTTTGTACACCAACAGTAAATCAGAGTTGTGTATTTTTAACTGATTTTTGAATCCATAAATGGATTTTAATGTTAAAATGTAATATTTATTCCTGACCTCATTCTGGATAAGACCCAGAAGACATTTTGCATATTGGACCCCTTTATGACTGATTTTTGGGGAGTGAATTGAATGCATATTTTACGTGGTGTTAATCCAGTTCGGCGGGGAATGAGCTGCTCGGCGAAGGTCTGCGCTCTCCAAGGGCTTTTCTCGTTTTGGTTTTCCATCCACACACAGGAACAATGTCAATGTGTTGTGTTTATATCAGGACGTTTGACAACAGATGTTGTCCAATCCATTATCCGGGGTGGGGGTTTCAAATCAAGGCAACGAGGGAATAAAGAGTCTCTTAAGCACCTTGTGCTAATACCCTAAAACTAAACGATTGCAATGTGGTTCCAGAACTCCGATATTTACTTAAATGATCCTCGATGTGTTTCTAATTTACAAACCCCAGGTCGTTGCGGAGCGATTAACTGGTGGAGTCGTGCTGGTTTAACGTGCCCCATGTGCCCCCCCATCACAGGTTGGAGCTGATTCACTCAGAGGCGAGCTACGACAAATCAAGGCCATGTTTTCTTGTTTATTCTGTCTTTCATTTGGCACCATTTATCCATCTTTATTGCATAAGTTCACCGTGACAGTTTATGTTTATTCCATTAAATCAGTTTGTGTCCTGTTTTCTGACCCATTCAATGGCTGAAACTGGAATAAAGAAGGATCAAACAGGAGCAGCTCAGGCGGAATAGTTAAATGTGTGCAGGGCTGATGAGGGGAGATGGGAATCAGGTGAGCGTGCAGAGCAGCTGAGGGAATGGAAAACAGGTGTGCGGGTGGGCGAGGCAGTCAGGTGAAAAGGAGAGAGAGTCCAAGTGTAAAGAGACGAATGGATTTAAGGACGTGGGTGGGAGAACTTTCTTCTGTCAAACACTTAAAAAAAAAAGTCTCTTCATGTGTTTGCATGATAACTGGAATCTTTTGATCCGTGAATCCAATCTTTAATCAACAGGAAAGGTGTTTGTTGTTCAGCACAATAAGGTTTAAAGCGTTGCTACATTTGCCCTATTCTTGTTCGGAATTAAAAACGGTGTTTAACCGAGGCATGCAACCTTTTTCCAAGTTGATAGCGACGCTGCGGTTAGAAATAGAACCTCGTCGGTTTCGGCTCGTTTGGATGCCTGTTGCCAGTTTAAGGTTGAAAGGACGTTGACGTCGAATCCTCTGAAGAATCGTCTTGTTTAGATCTTTTCTTTCAAATCAAATAAAGGCAAACCATGAAAGGAGCGTCTATAACGTCTGTTTTACTTGATACATGCTTGGAAGGAATGTTTTGACACTTATTCAAAGAGAGTCCTCACTTTTCTAAAGCCTGGATAAATGATCTGTTCCAAGACATCTGAGTGCAATTATCTCTCTGCACTGGAAGATAAATGGGCTTATTTGTAAGCGCCATCTTCTCCAATCATGTGTTTAGTTCTTACTTCTAGTCCTCTTTTTGCCGCGCGTGTGCATCCTGGTCAAAAATAACTACACAGGCTTTTAAATTAACAAGCGTCTGTTAGACGTTAGGAGACGGTTACGTATCTGCTAACCTTGTAAACACACACTTTCACCCTGAACTTCATTCCCTGGTGCCAAAATAACGTGTGCAGCCGAGAAAAGGTTTTAATTGCTTTTGGCACATTGACGTCGATCCACTTGGAACACACGGCAGTAAAAGTGCTATGTGGAGCTCTGAGATTGTCGCGTATGCGCTAGCTGCTGATGCGCAAGAGAGAGCCATGAAAGCCATAAACTTAACAATTTATTTCCCTGAAAGCCACATAATAATACTAAATACAACTAAATGCTTGCATTTTTAAAAAAAAAGTAAGACATGTTTAATTACTTTGAGCCGCGGCTACAGTTTTGAATCTGCCGGCACGGTCGACTTCAGAGGCGAGCGCTCACACTTTGCAAATGCATCACTTGATTTCACTTGAGGAGGCAAATCCAGTTCTAGAATTCAAAGAGAAGCCTCGCCCATATCATTCCAATGACGAATGACAGGAGCTGGAAGACTCAAACGAGGAAGCCGCTAATCAAACGCTATACCTGGATCTGCTTCATTGACTATTTCTCACCTTAAATGCTTTCACAAACATATTTTAGTGGGCTGTTCAGCTGTAATGAGGTTGTTTGTTAGCAGCCAGCAGCCATACCTTCTCCTGTTTAAAGAAAGTACAAAAAGAAATCACTGCCCGACTCCTCGCACGTCATCCCCCAGCTGTTTATCGGGCCGGTGCGCGCAGCACATCCTGTTTTTAATTTATTTCATTCATCTTTTAGGCTAAATGGGACGTTGCGGCTCTTGATCTATTTTGTCTGATCACGCAGCGCAGAATCAAGACGCGTTTGCATCTTTCGACAGCGTAGGCTGCCGGCTTTATTGACAAGGCTGCTTTTTCCGCAGTGAAATATGTCTTTAATAAACTGAATAGCACTTTAAGAGAAGCTATAAAACTTCCCGGCGCTCAGAGAGAGAAAGCCACAACCAACGCAACTCAGTTTCTGCTTTACATCGGCCCTGTCGTAGTTTGACCCTCATCGTGTCTGCTTGATTGTGACGACCTCACCCTAGAATTTGGGATAACATTGATATTGTTATTAGTCAGGATTTAACTGTGTGATAGATCATGTGGGAATGAAGGCATTATCCATAATATCCATCCATAATAGGGCTGGGACAGGCTCCAGCAACACCCGTGACCCGCAAGGTGGATAAAGCGGCTGTAGCCTAAAGGAAGATGGATGGATGGATTAACAGGAGCCAATGGGAGTCGTTTCCCATCCCATGTGTGATGCTGATTGTCCAGAATGTAAAAGATCAAAAAACAAGCGCTCTCTCTCTCACTTACATCTTTATTTGTCGCACCACGCTTGAATGTGTTGACCGACTGTCTGACAGACCTGATGGCAGAGACAAGAGAGACAAAACCAAGGCAGGCGGGGAGTGGAGCAAGAAGGTCACGGCGGCTGATGGGCAGACAATTTTCAGAAGGGCGTCAGGGCCAAAGTAAGAGCACAGAGCCCATTATTCCCATAAAACCCTTGTGGTCCCAAAAGTGCCCCACTGGACCGAGACTCTCGTTTGTCCGACAGCCCATTATCCCGAAAACAAACGCGCCTCTGATTGTTCAAAACCCTCTCAGTCGCCTTGAAGGACGGAAAAAAAGTCACATGACCTCTAGACAGACTGAACATTGTGAAACATTAGAATTTCAGAATAAAAGCACAGCATATAATGATGTCATATTTAAATTGCTCTGGAAATACCAAATATGGTAAACAGGCTTCCCCCCCCAATATTCTTTAATCAATGTAGAAAAGAAGAACCCCTGCAGATGCTGCGCGTTGCCTCTGTAGGGCAGAATGGGGAGTGGCTGCATGTTTGGACCCAAACCTGTCGAGACTTATGAGGAGACTGATGCCTGAACACGAAGAGAGATGGCGATGCACGGAGACGGCCGGGATAGATTCCCCACGGCTCTTCTAATTCCCTTTCACGTCTGACGTTCGCTCCGTCAACATGAGTGAGCTTCGTTTCCTCTGCTTGTTGATTCTGAAGTGTTCTAAAAGTTGCTGCCGGTTGTCTGTATACCGGCGGAGAAATGGGGAACGTGTCGCTGTAATTGTGAGCGTGAAGACGCCATCTTCTCTTCCTCCTTCAGTCTTTCGATATCTTGAGATTGCACAGACTTGATGCTGAGGAAAGTAACCCCTCCATCGCTGAAAACTCAAGCGCAAGTGCGTCAACCTCCACAACAAATGCGACGTCAAGCTAATGGAACCTGACGGCGTAATCCCATCATACATGCTGTGCTTTATCTCCGTTTCACCTCCACCTCACCTTTAGCGTCTCATTTCTACCCCTCCCCCCCGTTCCTCTTCCTCTTTTTGCTGCCTGTCTCTACTTTTATCATTTGTTTTTGCTCGATTACCGGTTTGGCCTCCTTCCGTAATTTCTTCACTCAAAGAGGACGCGAATGTGAGCCATTAAACGAACACCTGGGCCGCTCAGTTTCCATTAAGCGGAACTCTCATCGCTTAAATGGAATCCGGTTAAGAGATGAGAATATGGAGAAGAAAACAAACCAAGGTGTCCTCAAAGGATGAAGATGGACGTACGGGAATATACTCAAAATAGATTTGGCCGCCGCTGTCAGTGTTGGCACCGGAACAAATGTTCCAGGATGGCACGTGGCTCCTGACAGACGGGCGCCAAAATGACTGCAAGTGGTTGTTAGTGCTGCAAGGGTAAGCGTTTGAAAATGACGTCCTTTTGGGGGGGACAATTTTAGCCAAGCCACACCTTGCCAGACGACCAGACCACCAACTTTACTCAGTAGCGGCGCACGAAACAGATATTTACTCAAACAACCATCAGAAAGTGAAACAACAAGATGGGCAAAGTGACATTGCGTCACAGCTTGCACAAGCTATCGGTGCTCCCAGAGGATTGCATCCCATCAGGGGTCGCCACAGCAACCCAGCCTTCTCCACTTCACCCTGTCCTTTGGATCGTCCTCCCCAACACCAGCCACTCTCATGTCCTCCCTCACTACGTCCATGTATCTTCTCCTGGGTCGACCTCTAGTCCTGTTCCCTGGCAGTTCCATCCTCAGCATCCTTCTACCGATATAGTCCCTGTCTCTCCTCTGGACATGTCCAAACCATCAAAGTCTGTCCTCTCTGACCTTATCTCCAAAATGTCTAACCTTTCCTGTCCCTCTTATTGTCTCATTTCTAATCCTATCCAACCTGGTCTCTCCCAAGGAGAACCTCAGCATCTTCATCTCCGCCTCCTGTCTTTTCCTCAGAGCCACTGTCTCTAAGCCGTCCATCATGGCTGTCCCCACCACTGTCTTGTAGACCTTTCCCTTCATCCTCTCTGACACTCTCCTATCACAGAACACCTGATACTTTCCTCCACCCGTTCCAGCCTGCCTGCACCCGATTCTTCTCTTCCTTTCAACATCCTCCATCACTCTGCAACGTTGACCCTCGGTAACCGAAGTCCTCTATCCTCTTTACCTCTATGACTCGTAACTTCACTGTTCCCCCTGGGAACAGTCAGGATTCCAAGTAACGGATCATTTCTCTGTCGTAAATCAAGAAGAGAGGGAAGCTACCAAGCGAGGTGGTTAAGAAAACGCTTGTGTAGAGTTTGAGATGAATACAAATCAAGAGTGAGAACGAGGAAATTGTATTCAAGTTTTACTAAATGAGCAAGAAGACTGAAGTATTTCTGCAGAAAATTTAAACCTAACAAAGGGAAAAGAGATCAGAATGGATTGGATGGGTTGCATCTTACAGATAAACAGCAGGCGTCCTGCAGCCCATAGTTTGGGGTAGAACCCAGCGACCATGTGTGGGTTTAGGCGGCTGAGCAGTGCTGCGAAGATGGTTTGCTTTTAATACCAAGATTAAAAGCAAATTAATCCGATTGAGAGAGCAATTCAATTCGTCTTTTGCAGCCAAGTCAAGTTGGATCCGACGTGTGTGTAAATCGCTTTGCATGTCTTTTCAGGCCCTTTTTTAAATCCTGTCAAGTTTCCAGAGCAATTGATTCTGTGAGAAAAATGCTGCTTGCAGAGTGTCAGATGAAGGAACTGCAGCTGTCGACATGGTGACGCCACAATGTTTGCTTCAGTGCAGCGCTGCACCCGAGATGCGTCTTCCTGCAGTTAGCCGCTGCAGAAACTGCACGCTGTTGACTCTTCTCCTTGTGAGTTAACAAAGGAGTCGCATCTCGCTGATTTATGGGCTCATTGGGCGCTGTTGGTGCTTTTCTCGTTCCCTCTCTGTCTGCGGTGCCACTCAGGTGGAGGTGGAGGTGGAGAGGTGACGCGATGCAGAGAAGCGACTGGAGCGAGACGGAGCTCTGAGAGAAAACCCAGGTTCACACCGGGGTGGCTTACACTGCTGCTTTCGTCTCTGTTCACACACACAAGCCCCAGAGTATACACAGCGACACACACGCACGCACATACAACACAAGCAGACACACACGCTCGCATTCAGAGCAGCTTACGAGTCGTGCACCTCAATACCAGCCGCAGCCCACCTGTGAAAAGGTAAATTGAATTTTACAGGCACAAAGCTGACTCCCCTGCGGTCCTTAGAAAGAAAAAAAAAAGCCCCACTTTGTGAGCCTAAAGCTTTTCTAAAGCTTTCCTCTCTTCATAGCTCGCCTCCCCCCTCCCTTTTCTTTCCTCCCTGTCTTTCTCTCTGTGGGGGAAAGGAAAGTGTGAGAAACACTGATCGATATGCTCATTAAAGAGTTGTGTCTCTAAGAGGCCTGCAGAAGCTCTGCGCACAAAGAACACTGCAAAGCGCTGCGCTCGGATCAGCGCCACTTTTTCCCCGACTGCAAACCCTTTCCTCTTCTCCTCCTTCCTCCCCTTTTATCCTCCTCGTGTCGCACGTCGCCTCTTTGCTTCCAGGAGACGTACTTCAAGCGCTTTTTATTTTGCTTGTGCAGAGGATTTTCCAATCTGTCCGTGCTTCTATTCTTAGACGCTTCCAAACAAAGCCTGTGTTTTCATTTTAAGTTAGCACGAATGGCTACGCAGTTAGTCATTCAGCCCACGCAATTACCCCCCCCCCCCACACACACACAGACTCACACACATCGAGGTATTGAGAAAATGCAGTTTGATACCTTACATTTTAATTAACAACAGCACCACCGCCTCCGCTGCTTGCGATCGCATATACATGTGTGTCAAGCAGAAGGGGAAAGATATTGTCAGGTGGACTAACATTTCCGGTGCGAGGTATTCATCTGTGTAGGATCCACCATATGCATTTCAAAAACTGCGAGGTTTCTATGCCAAGTGATGGAGAGAGATTGACACTGTTCCATCTGCCAGCGCAGAGTCTATTTGATGTTTATGGCTATAAACAGGGGTGGAGAAATTATTAGTCGACCATGTCCTACTCGATTTGAAGAGCTGTTTTAGATGAAATGTCCCTTGAGACGAGGATTTCAAAATAGCACTGGAATAACATGCAGTGTAAAAAAACTAACCGGCTAATTCAAAGCAGATTGAGAAATAAAGCAACAACAGAGCATAAAAGTGCTGCAAAAAGGTCAAAAGGCTAATCCCTCCCTGAAGTTAGCGCCTGGTTTAGCTTAGCATACCAACCAGGGAAACTAGCAGCACAAAGAGAAGCAAATAAATGTGGAAAGCTTAAAAAACATGATAAAGACAGCTTCAATTCACCAAATTATTGTTGCTGCGTCCTCGAAGTTTTGCAAACTTCAGGGAAACAAAACTCTCTGTGGCTGCCGTCCAAGGTGTCTAGAATATACATGTAATTAATGGAGTAACACTCTCTGTATGCTGTTTTCAGCTTCAGAAAAGAGTCAATCAGAACCAGTGGAGCTGTCGTATAATGGCAGCAGAATAATATAAATTTCTCTTTCGATTGCCTGCCATCAGACTCCAATCCCCTGGGGGGGGGGGGGGGGCTGGCACCGTTTCTACTTCCTGATATGTCTTCATTAGCGATTAAATGAATCCATAAACCAATACTTTCGTCGAGTGTGGTAAAACAGAGCGAGGGAGATCTGGTTCAGGAACGCTGCTGCATTCACGCCGATAAGTGTCAATACAGCCGGGTGGAGACTAAGAGGAGGAGGAAGAGGAGGAGGCCTCAGTATGCACCACTGGTTCCCATTGTTGGAGCTCTTGTTGCCCGGGTTACCGCATCCCTTGCGGATGGTCACCTCATGTGCTATGCTAATGAGAATATATCAAAGTCATAAGCTCTGGCAACTGCCTGTCAAGTGTGTGTGTGTAATTTACAGTGTAAAAGCACAGGGCCACAAAGATGCCCGAGCCTTTATAATAATAATAATGCATTTTATTTATATAGCGCTTTTCTGGGAACTCAGATGCTTTAACTTTAAATGTCACACCAATTAATATTTTGTGAAATGAAACCGTTTTAATGGGATTTCTCCATCTTGGTGATGAGTTGCCCCCCCATTGACTCCTCCTTTTCACTCGCTCCTATTTGATTATTTACATCTCCATCTCTGCTTCTTCTTGGCACAGCTCATCAGTTTAATCAGCCTGCTCAGGGGAGCGCTGGTAGCCGGGAGATGGAGTGGTGGTGGTGGCGGCGATGGGGGGGGGGTGGCGCAGGAGCCGCATCATTTTCACATCTTCGCTGTAATGCATCTTTATTAGACTCCCAACATCAACCCAGGAGACAAGGCTCTGCTATCACTGTCAATTAGCAGGGGAGTCTCTGAGGGAGGCTGCCCTGATCCTCTTTATTAATATCCCCAAATAACCACGCGGACCTGGGATGTGTAGAAAGAGGCTTTATTTTGATTAAAACACTCAGAGCAGCAGTGCAAACCTCACAAGAGAATGTCATCCAGGAGTGCTGCAGAGCTTTAGGTTTCATTTACCCAGAGAATTAAGAAGAAGAAGAAGAAGAAAAAAAAAGGTGTGTGAAGGCTGCCTTGCTTTATTCAACACAGGGACAGATATTACATTATCATTTCATCATGGCTTTCTGGAAATATGGCTTTTTCAATCAGCGGATACAAACATGATTTATTCATAGATGCATTTTTAAAAGGCACACAAGATACAGCGCAGCCAATCTCCATAGAGTTGACACAATCAAATATACATGAATATAATATTAGTGCGAGATGGTGTCGGGGGTGCGGGGGGTGGGTGGAGAACTTGAACTTTATTCATATCGAGAAATGGAAAGGAGGAAATGGAAAAGGGATTGGAGTGGAGGACGGTTACTACACCTCATTTATTCCTGCGCTCGCCCCACGCTAATGTTTTCAGAGATTTCAATTGGATTTGTCGGAAGCGGTTTCTGCGTGTGCACCACCTTCTGTCAGCCTGAATGTGTGTGTGTGTGTGCGCGTGGATGTGTGTGTGTGTGTGCGTGGGGTCTGGCAGTGCATCCTTGCTTTAAGGCAAGTGTCTCTTTAATGAGGCTTTGCTGCAAAAGGAGCTCCCTAAGACTCTTGACGTGCTCTGAATTTCAAACGCACCCTCCTGCAGCACGCCAACCGCTCGCATCAACCCTCGCAGGTTGATGGATGTGCACGGCCCGCCCCGCGCCCGAGCATTGATTGTTTGCTTCCTGAACAGAGTGAGAGCTTGTCAATAAGAGACAACCTTTGTGATGTAGTCTATCTGTCTTTCTCCTGCTCTCAATCTCTCACACTTTCCTTCCCTTGCCCTTTCCCCCCCTAGCTCCCCGTCTCTCACCCAGACACTCTCCGGTCTCATGTTTATGTATCGCCCCACGTTGAGCTGTTCGTCAATGTTGCGCTGTCGTAGGTCTTCCCTCATTCTTTATTTTTTCTCCCTCCGTCTCTGTCTTACTTCCTGTTGTTGTTCCCGGCAATAGGAATAATGTAAAAAGCATTTCAGGCCGGAGTATTACAGTCACTCGGGTTCCAAAAGCTGGGTGTAGATTATGTTTCTGGGTGGCGACGGTGGAACGCTAACGTCGGAGGGAGTATTTGTATCAAGCAAACAAATCCTGTCAAACAAACTCAAAGTCTGGATGCCGGAATTGTAGTTAATGGCCGGGAAGCACGGAGCGGTTCGCTATGTGCTCAACAGCTTTTGGTCAAATATTGGATGGGAAGGCTTCCATCCAGGCTTTCTATTGGTCCAGACAATCAGTGTCTTTGTAAATGTTATGAATGGACTCAAAATGGCACAAATCGTATTTGCAGTTAGCAGAAATGCTAACTGCCAGAGTCTCAGCCACTTGACAATCGACAGTTTGGGGAAAAGTGCGCCCCCCCCCCCCTGTTTGTGTTTGTGTGATGTCACACTTCATTGTTTTTGGAAAAGAATGATGCGTCGTCAGCGGATCGGCCCATTAGCGGCTCCCATTGAATCGCTCTTAATGAATGTTATCAGCAGCTAATGAAAAGTATTGTTCTTCGGCGCGACCCAATCAAAAGGTGTTTAAAGCGTGCGCTCGTGGCCACGTGCACGCACTTCGTCAATGAGCACTCGCTGGAGAGGTCTCTGACGGCGACTTGGCGAGAGAGTTACCGAGGCTAACGCTCTCCGAGAAATCAAACAGTCATTTAGACCGCAGCCTGCTGCTCGGTGCCGACGGCGTTATCACGCGGCTCCAGCGGAGGCGTGATTGTGTGTGGATGTTGTGGGGAGGGAGAGGGCGGGGAGGAAATGGGGGAGAGACATCGATTCGTCTCCCATTGGTGATTGCGACTTAACCTGGGATATGTGCAGCAGCTGACCTGTTTGGTGATTGTATTGTAAAAATAGACCATCACACAGGAGCAGAAGCTGGCGATCAGGAAGTCCAGCGACGACCCCGAACGGCATCTCCTTTAAGACAGATTTATATATTGGATTTGTTGTTGTTGTTGTTGTTGTTGTTGTTTTACCGGCAGAATTGCTGCTGACTCGGCTGATGGTTCTAGAATATGTTCTCATTACCAATAATTTTATCTGACACTTAAGCCTAGAAGTGAGCCGGTTCATATTCCACAAAGTGTCCCAATATCGTTCGTGCATTTACAGAAAAAAAAATACAAAGCAACGTTCGGAAATATTTCTAAAAAGAGTCACTGGCGGTGTAAATATTGCACTAAATTCTGCCGCTCGTAATCCTGAAGCAAAGGAGTTTGTGGCAGATTGTTTAAAAGTCTCTTTTTTGTGTGTGTGTGTGTGTGTGTGTGTGTGTGTGTTTTTTACCAGGCAGCGATAATGGCCGAAGCGAGAAGCGAGCGATTTAAATCAAAGTTCATTTTTGGTTTGATGCCAGTCTTGCAAAACATATTTGAGAGACCTTGAAGGTTTCACAAACACAAGGAGAAAAATAAAATAACACAGCCGAAGCACGGATCGTCGGAATACCGAGGTCCAGGATTACCAGGACCTGGATGAATGAGATGCTGAACCGACGCTGATCCGACACAAAAAAATAACATCACAAAGTATTTTAATATATTTGGATTTTCACTCCACTGACTTCGTCCATGACATGCAATTCATTTAAACAGATTTATGGCATCATTTTGGCTCCGGAGGACGCCGTCCCAGACAACACAACCCACATTATGTCATCAAGGTGTCCCCAGCTTGAGCTACACTGCAATGGAAATTACATTTTCTTCTAACAAGGGGAGACCGTCGACCGTCCGAGAAAGCCCTCGCAGACAATGGCCCTGCGGAGCTGCAGACATGAACTGTTGATCCCTCTGGTTGATAAAAGCCTATCTCTCTATTTGATGTCTTGCAGCATTTCAGGATTGTCATCGTGTTAAATATCCAGGCGGAGTTCATTTAATCTGATTTAATTTCATCTCTCTACAGGCACCGGCCGAATCGCTCGACGGACGTCAGAACAGCTTTTCCCATCGTGAGTATTCGGGATTGGCAGATGCACGAGAACACCGACGGGATTGGTAGGACCCGGCGCCGAACCCAGGTTAGCATAGAAGGCCACAATCTAATCAGTGCTGCAACACTTAAAGCTCTCCAGACACAGGAGAGATTAGATATTTACCGGCCAATTTCATCCTCCAATCTAAGGGCTTTGGACACTTGGTTGAAGGCCTTGATTTGTCCAATCAGCCGGTGAAGATGGGTTGTCAGCATGAGTTTGCACATGTGTGTGATTTGAGCCAGTTAGCCCTCTCCAATCAGTCCTGTTTGTGCGTCTGCTTGTGGCTCGTATTCCCGTTTGAACTCTGTAGACTGGCACAAATTGGCAATCAGGTGAGGTTGGCATGGACAAGGGCCTCTCCTCACCGGGATCCCGACTCCAATCGGCCCTTCCTCTTCCCTCCCATCCTCTCATCCCTCTGTTCCTCTCCCACCATAGCCGTTTTAACTTGACCCTGACAGGTGCTCCTGACAAAACCAATTACAGTCTCAATTACGCCATGTATCGCTCTCCTTCTCCGCCGCTTGTTTTTATCTCGTCTCTAGGCGTCCCTCTCCTCCGTTCCCTTCTCTAATGCCGGTAGAAACTCCAGGCAGTCGATGTTCCCTTCCCTCCTTCCCTCCTGACTCTATCAGCCGTCCATCAGCGCTCTGCATCTCTGCCTCCCCAATTAGCCAAGGTGGGACCATCGCTTTCCTCCTAACTTTGCCAACAGAGCAGATGTGTGTGAGTGAAAGTGAAAGTAATGGAGCGGCACCAGGCTGATGCGTGGCAGGCTGGAGGGGAGAACACTTGTTTTGTGAAGCAGAGTCGCCAGCAGAGTTGGGCGGGTGTTCCAATCCCTGAAGAAACATCACAATCAATCTAGGAGCTGGTGAAGGTGATGTCAGATAGGGAGCAGTCAGAGTTTTTCTGTTCTCAAGAATTCTATTTCCTGTCTTGATGCTCACTCGGACATTTTCAACACTTTTTTTTGGGGGGGGGGGGGGGGGCAATCCGCGGAAGTGGAAAGAATTACTAGAGTGTATGGATTTGGCGGTTTTAAACAACCAACAGCCATATTTGTACATATTTTTTATTGTCGCCACAATCATGTGGAGGCACTGACGGTGCCGCCATGCACCGGAGTTGCTACCCAACAACCTCCAGAAAAGCACCAATGATTCCAGAGACTGGTACGACATCGTGGAAACACGGCTAAGCCTGAAGTCCGACTTTGACAATCCCTGTGCTAAGCTAACGCCCGCTTCCCGCCACCTCCATGCTAAACATGCGATACGGACACGGCTCTGCTGATCCAGTCTTCGATGAGGGAATAAATAGATGTCAGTCTATGTATTCCTTTAAACTGAGACCAGACTATTAGAGGGTGTTCCTTCCTGGATGAATTCATGTGTGCGCTCATTACGCAGCGAGCGCTTTGGATGGAATGGCATATATGAATGTTAAAATGTCAAGCCCAGATGTGTCTCTGGCTTACATTTCCGCATTCACCTCTCCCTCTTTTCTCCTGCCGCGCTTCTTCTCCTTTGTCTATCCAGAGGTTTACCATCTTTCCGGGAGGGGGAGAGGGGAGGTGTCGAAGGAGATGGGTGGGAGGAGGAGGTAGAGGGAGCGGCAAGTGATGAATCTCCTCACTGTTTCTAACACCCTCCACTTGGTCGCCTCTTCCCCCCCGTTTCTGACCCAAATCTAATGCGACAGGACTTGTTTTCTCTGCCACCCCCTACCCACGCATGCACACACACACACACACACACACACCTCCTCCCACCTCTCCCCTGCCGTCGCAGGAGTCGTGCACCACCCCTCTATTTTTAGCTGTTTGTCCTTGCGTTAGATTCCCTGAAAATTGCCATGATCCATAAAGGACCAGGTTGTAGTGCTCGAGGGAAAACACACCTACCCATGCACCCCCGTGTGTGTGTGTGCGTGCGAGCAACAAATCGTTACCAATTTCAAGGATTTCACCATTATGGGAGTGAATATTCCTCTCATTAAAGAGCGTTAAACAACAGATCAGACTTCCCCCCCCCCCCCCCCCCCCTACGCACACACATACATCAGAAAGTTACCCACTGTAGCCAATTAGCATGACTGCTCTGTCTATCCATCCCCCCGCTCTCATTACCGTCCCTTTCTCTCCTCCACCCAGCCCTCCTCTCATTCTCTCTCTTTCTCATTAGGGCTGCGTCGTAACACAGTGAATCATAATAGGTGCTCTACACTGTGAAATGGCTTTAGCTTTGTCTCATTTCACCACTTGTAGTGGGTGAATGAGTAAACAGAATCTCTTCCAGGCAGGCACAGACACACATGGACAGACAAAAGCCCGTCCATTAATCTGTCATAAAGCAGCTTTTCTTTCTTTTTTTTTTTTTTATGTCCGCCTGAAGAAATCCCTGATAATCAGAGTCGGAAAGAAAGTGCCGTGTCCTACCCGCTGATAATAAACAGGTGAACACAATGAAGGATTTGCTAATATTTAAAAGATGAAGAAGAGAGGAGGGAATTGGATGAAAGGCCAGGATGGATGGGCAGAGGTGGAGGAGGGATGCTGAGGGGAGAGACGGCTCTAAATCCTGAATGTAAATATGCGTGAGGAGATTATCACAGAGTGGCAGGCAGCGCTTTCGGGGCTTTGTGTCCGTGACACTGCGACGTGTGTGTGTGTGTGTGTGTCTGCGTGTGCGTCCGTGTGACATCCAGGCATCTGTTTCCTGCTGGAAAAGGTTAATTACACCTCCGCCGCCTGACTGGACGTGCTGTGCATAATCACACGCACTAACGAGATCTGCATGCGTGTCTTTTGTCTTCGATTGGAAAAGCAGCTGAATTGGTATCTTAACCACTTGTTACGGATCTGAGATTCTTAAGTGTTGCGTGCGACTGGAAGCGCGGACGCGCAAAGACGCGCTCCATCGGAGCGGCGCGCACGCACAGGTGACAGCTGGATGCACGCCCCGGTGGCATTTACGGACAGACACTCAAGTCCCATCGGAGGACATTAATTGATGGGTCTGCATCGGTGCGTGTGTGTTTGTAATTACTTGGCGGCTTCTTAATGAGACAGAGGAGCTACGGTATCCGAGGAGGGACATCTCAGAAACCTTGTTGCTCACTCTGACCCTTGACTCCGAGCTTCACACTCCAGCTAAGCTGCTGATTGGACAGCTGCTCGGCTTTAGATTGGGCCCAGCTCGGCGTGAAAACCGAGATGGGCTCCAGTCCCTCCGTGGGTGACTTTGGAAATTACTGCACACGTTCTCACTTTGCTGAAGTTTTCGATAAGTCGATCCGACACAAGCAGGTAGGGGAGGAGACGAGGAGCGCCGGCGAGCTCCGAATTCAATTCAGCCTCCGTGGAGCTGTGATTAAGGAGGAGAAGATGAGGCATTGTTGAAAGGTGTGACTGAGAGGGATAATGGATTTACAGGGCTCCTGCGTCTCGTCACACCGTATGAAGTACACCAAGATGCTGAGACTTGAATCGAACGGATCAGAATGGTTTTGTTTTTTTCATTTTTCAAATCATGCTGGCAGAAGAACGGTTCTCGGTGCGGCGGGGAATGGCGGATGGAGATGAGCTAAGAGTTCCATGGCTTCAGTTTCATTTAGCTCGAGGAGTATGATAAGAACATTGTTGTTTGGTTTAGGCATTTCAAAAAGTAGAAAAGCGGAAACTAAAGCCGTCACGACAGATACCATCAGGAGAAACAGTATCTGGTTAGAAAACGACAAATTAATCGTGAATTTTCAATATAAAAGCCTGATTTTTAGCATCCCGCTAATAGCGTTCCCATACATCACATCAGGCTGTACCGAGCTGCAAACCCAGGCTGCACATTTCAGGCTGCAAAAGGATAACCCCCCATCGAAGGTGAGCCGATTGCAGTAGACAGTGCTGCTGTCACACCTCCGTTTCCTGATCCTTCCATTGTTCTACCTCTTCGCCCTCTTCTTCCTCCACCGGTTCCGTTTTCTTCTTCTTCCGTCTGCGGCAGAAGCCGTTCAGGTCGCAGAAGCAGGCGCACGTGAAGGGCATGGCCTATACCTGAAGCGACGCATGCACGGAAACCTGCGGAGGAAGAGTGAGACGGGGGGAGAAGAGGGAGAGAGGAGGGAGGCATTAAAAAGTCTCCTTTATCTGGCAACCTGCTAAGACGTCACAACGCTCGGGAGAACGATTATCCCAGGAACTCTTTTGAATGCACGTGGATATCTGGCATCAAAGGACAAGAAAGGAGATTTTGTTCTCTTATGTAAATCGAGCCAAAGCGAGGATTCCGCTAAGACTTTTCATTGAGCCTGGGATGAAGAGACTCGTGTCTTTTCAAGTTAAATTTAATTTTTGCCGTTTACCTAAATGATTAAGATGAAAAAAAAAAAACCCGATAAAGTGAATAAGAAGTTAACATTTCATCCCGTTAGCTGGGATACCTTCCAGATAGTCTTATTTTTGCACAACTCCTATTCCTGCGATATATAATCGGGGAATAAAGGCATATTAATAAAATGTTAAGTAATGGCATGACAAGTTGGGCAGCGCGGTGGTGCAGTGGTTAGTGCTGTTGCCTCTGGGGCCTTTCTGTGAGGAGTTTGCATGTTCTCTTCGTGTCTGCGTGGGTTCTCTCTGGGTTCTCCGGCTTCCTCCCACCACCAAAAACAAATGCAAGTTAGGTGAATTAGTACTGCTAAATTGTCCGTGAGTGTGAACTGGCGGCTTGTCCAGGGTGTACCCTGACCCTCGGAAACAATTATGGTCATAAGTCGATGACCCCCCTGTTGACTGTGCGCACCACGTTTTTGCCGGAAGAAAATCAATGCAGATAAAGTTGCCGAGATTCGGTCGATAGGTCATTCGATAGACGCCGCTCACACACGGAGACGGCGGGAAGGATCGACAGGATGGTCTATATAACGCCGTCATGCAGCCAGGAAGGAGAAAATACCGCGCTTTTCTCCACGAGCTACACACGTGCACACTCGTGCACACGCACACAGCCAGAAGTAGTCTTAAGGCTCACTAAACCCCCAACGTTAACATTTTTCGCTAGGCGCTAGCAGCCAATCGCAAGAGAGCACTGAGATTAGGAGACGTGAGGTGAAACTGAGAGCTTCATTAAATACCAACCTGAGTCAGCAGCACCAGCAGGCCCGGCTGGGGAGTGCATACTGTGTGTGTGTGTGTGTGTGTGTGTGTGTGTGGTGGTGTATAAAGCGACTGGGAGGGCGAGTTGGTGACAAAAACGACCGGTGCATTCATCAGTGTATGTGTGACTTCAAAAC
This sequence comes from Brachionichthys hirsutus, assembly GCF_040956055.1. Classification (NCBI taxonomy): domain Eukaryota; kingdom Metazoa; phylum Chordata; class Actinopteri; order Lophiiformes; family Brachionichthyidae; genus Brachionichthys; species Brachionichthys hirsutus. Next base: position 10,491,226 of record NC_090904.1, on the reverse strand, counting down.
TTCAACCGGTCTCATACGGACACAATTAGCTGAGCTCGCCTCGGCTGCCTGCGAGCAGAGACGAAACCGCTTCAGGCCACCGAGTGTGCGTGTGCGTGTGTGTGGACATGTATGCTATTAGACCTCCGTGCGCTCTTCTTTTATCCCTCCTGTCATACCGTATATCCATCTAATCCTCATCTGCAGATCTCCCGCTCTGTACCCAATGGCTTTAAGCCCTATGTGACATGCTAGAGAAAATCACATAGGAATAGAAAGCCATAAAACACAGCAGCGAGCCAGGCACGCCGGCAGCAGCAGTTCACTTTTCCTTCCCGCATCACGATTGGATTGTGTGTGTGTGTGTGTGTGAGAAGCGTTCTCACTTCATGCCTGTAATGCCCTCAGCTTGTCTGACAGCTTACAAGGCCCTGCAGAGGATTAACAACGGCGGCGAGACACCTCTCTCCACGCGCTGTGTCCATTCTGTCCTCGTGTCCTTCCTCCCTTGCTCCTGAAACCCCTCGCTCCCTTCTACTTCACCAGCCACGCTGCCGGCCGCGAGGAAATTCAAAATTCTTGTTTTGGCAGCCTGCAATTACCGTAGGAGGGGTTCTTTCACGGAGATGGGACCGACGAAAACGCAGCCTGCAGACTCTCTGAATTATTAACTGGCTGAGAATGGATGACTCAACGTTAACCAAAAGGGGGGTGGAGAGAGGGGACAAAGAGGTCCGTGTGGATCCTCAAAATACGCACAAATCAGCATCCACAGGCCTGAGTACGGCGTGGCGCCGTGCATGGACCATCCCGGGGTGGGATCCCAACTGATAAGGACCATAATTTCAATGCATGTATGCCCTGAGATCTCAAACACAAAATGTTCTAAAAGTACATTTCAGCCTCGCAGGTTCAGCCGGGTTCTTTTGAGCCGGGTGCCATCATGGAGCACAAGTGGCAGCAAAAGTTTGCCTTTAATTTGCCCTGAAAAATTCCAGGTCAATACAGTCTACATCTATGCTAATAGGCTAGTAGCCAGTTTATTGCCAGTCTTTAACCTTTATACCTGCCGCGCCACGGCAGCCGTTACGAGACTAAACAATGACTCATTTCTCCGGTGTTGAACTGTAAGGCTGCTAATAACCAAGTATTACCCGTCTACTTCCTCTGTGAGAGGTAAGCGAAGAACGACCTCACAGAGAGGGATCGCCACGTTTCGGGAAGGTTGTTCATGCAACAAGCACAGAAATGGGGAAAATCAGAGAGCTGGAAAGACATTTAAAGATAAGAAAGATTTAAAAAAGAGGGTTTAGGAAGCAAGAGGTGCACCCACAGAGCGTTTGAATCAGGTGGGATTAACGTGATCGACATCCATCCGTCTTTATATCCCTCCTTTCAACCTCGCCGGGTTCAAACGTCGCTCGCCTCCTTTTGCATGCGGTCATGTATGTTTTCGTCCATGCGTGCTTGTAAGCTGATTTCTGTCTTATCGAGATCCTCTGTGAAAACAGACAATCCGGTTTAGTCGTTATCTCCTTGTTTGGACGAGAAGATAAGGCGATCCGTGTTTGCACGAGGGCGCGGAGACGCACCGAAAGCTCGCGTGTTTGCGAGCGCAGGGCGATTGATAAGCCGATGGTTTCGCCTTTGAGTTTGAGTGACAGAATCCTAATGGTGATCCCAATGGTCAACATGCCCAGAGATGTTCCACTTTCTTCTTTGTGTAGTTTTTTTTTTGTAGCACATTAATTAAAGCTCACGGATTTCAGATTGATTAAAAAAAAACGCATCAGAACGGAAGAATCTTATTAAAATGAATTTTAGATTTAAATTTACTTACATCTTAGCTTTGTAGCAGCAATCACCTCCACTTTCCTCTCCTAAAGTCGTTCTTGTAACCACATGGAAACTTTTCCCAGCAGCTTATCTGACAAAGATAGTCGCTTACTCGTTCTGCGTGTCCATCTATTTCTGGCTTTCGGCCCCCGTTCCGCTCGTCTTTATCCTCACACGGACATTAAGACTAGTTGGTGCCCTGGATTCCTGCATCTCATTCTGGTACCTGCACAAGCCTTTCACCTGTATCGGTTACATTCTTGCCTCCCATTCTACCCACCCTCCTTCTAGCTGTACCTCCAAAACAAAATGTCCTCTGTCCTGCTGTCAGGTAAAAAAAAAAAAATACAGATCCTCCATCCCACCCCCACCAGAAATCTAGATAACCCAGTGGACCAAAAAAAAAAAAACCAGGGTAATGGTGTCTGTTTCCCCAACACAAAGGCAGCGATGGTGGGATGAAGACGGAGGGAACGGACGATACGTGCAAAGAAAGGGAAAGAAACGAAGTGAGGAGCAAGGAGGAGAAAGTTAGGGGAGAACTGATAAGATGGGAAAGCAGGGAAAGCGGACAAGATTGAATGACCGTGGCTCAGGTGTGTGTGTGTGTGTGTGGGTCCAGGTACACCGCGGTGCGTTGGAGTCTCCGTCTGTCCTCATGGCCGACTGTCTCCCAGTTCCAGCGAACAAAGAGTCTATTGACTCGGTCAAACACAGGAGCTTTCTCTCATCTCCACAGGCCAATGCTTTGTGTCCTCTCTGCTAACACACAACCCCCCCCCCCCAAAGTACACACACAACCAGACTCTCACACTACCACTCCACCTGCACTTGGATATATCTTTTTTCTTTCCAGTACGGCTCGATACTCGACATCGACGGCTCCATTTCTCAGGAGATAGCGCACAATCTTCTGGCTTATGTCGCCTAATTCCACTTCGTTCCACTGAAAACCACTTATTTACAGAACAAAATACCGTAAACCAAATACACAACAGCCAAGATACTTTAGGTGAATGTCCTATTTGGACCAAAGGAATGCTGTGTGTCCGCAATGCAAAAAAACAAGTGTGTTACACCCAGAGCCATAGAAGAACGATTAAACACACTGCAGTAAGCATGTCAGACCAGTAGTTGGCGGCGTAGCCTCTCACATAAACATCACAGAATAAGATCACAGCAGCGGTTCAACAAATCCATGTTGGCCGACCGTCAAAAAATAAAACACTGCAAGCCAAAAGGTTGCTTTGTATGAACTGATTGAGTTGTCGACGTGTCCTGGAGGCATTTATGTGCGTCAATCGTCGAATATTTTCCCCATTTAAAAACAACAACAATCACTTATTCAGGAATGGGACAGGTGTGCAAAGATAACTTTGGATGCATTCATCTTTTTACGTCATTTTCTTTTTGATTTGCAGAGCGGAACAAAAAAGGTCCACCTTGGGAGGGGGTTGCCGAGTCTCAGTCACAGCGGCTTACTCTTGCTTTCTCTTAAGCGCTTCAAGGCTTGCACCGCCTTTTACATTTGCTCAGGTGGAATCTGTCGTACATGTTTTGGAGAAGAAAGAACCAAACCTCGTTAGGAGGTTTGGAGGCAGGTTTAGCTTCTGGCGGCATCTCACACACACAAAAAAAGTTGGCTTCTAACTTCCCTGAGGCTGCTGACCAACACAATTTGTGTTGTCTGATAGCCTAAGCTTCTCTCTTGCCCCCTTGTGGAGCGAAGACAGGACTACAGATGGGGAACAAAGTGCTCCTGAGATCTGGCAGGAATACTTTAATTATAACCTGCGGGTTCCCAGTGGGGAATAAGGCTTAACGAGGCCCGGGCACGGAGAAACGGGAATCTGAGGTCTCCCGAGCACTAAAACTGTCTGGCCAACCGAGCTCCTCTATGAAGTTATGAACACGGAGAATAATAATGCTGTGAGGCTTTGGCAAGAGCCGTAAAGGGTCGGTAGCGGGAAAAAGGGAGAGAGAGAGAGAGCGAGATGGAGGGATTTCTGTTGTCCTGCGGCTGAGGCGATTCTCTCCTCAGCTGGTCGCACAGATTACCTGAAGCCGAGAGGAGAAAAAAAGCAATAGAAAAGAGGACGGAAAAGGTCAAAGTAATCTTCGAGCAACGGAGGAGGAGGAAGAAGGGGTGTAAATATTTCTAAAGAATGAGTTATCGCTAATTTGAGAAAATGAGAATACAAATTTGGGGAAAAACTACAGCAGTTGTTTCTGTTTATTAAAAACTGCAGGCTAATATCGAGCTAAGGCTAATATGAGACTTCCACAGTCTCGGTGGACGTCTTGCCCACAGAACACGGCCCCGAAGTGGAGATTGAGAATAGTGCACAAAAATTCTTCCTAAAATGCAGAGAACTTGATGTGGACAATTTTCTTTGAATTAGTTCTGGCTATATTTTAGCACTCGTTTTTCGCCTCCTGCTTCTGAGGCGTGTTCAGATTGCGCTTGAGTCAATTTTGTCTCATGTTCAGTTTTAACATCCAGTCGTCTGACTGTGCGGCTGCAGGCTCAGTTATGCTTTAGCATATGGGTGGGCGTTTTTGGCACCGTTATGTATGCAGGATAATAAAAGTCACATTATGCCTGCAGCGCTGGAATTGTTAAGCCCGTTGTGTAATATTTTGCTCTGTAATAATTTGAACAAAACTTGAATTTTGAGAACTTTGAGCCATTCTTTCTGTTCTCTTTGCCATTCTTTCTGTTCTCAATAAATGTAAGGGGGATGAGTCACTTTCAGATGTTTCTTAACTCTGAATGAATACCTTTCAACTCCATAATGCACCAGAGACCTTGGCTCTGTGGCTTCCCACTTGAACATTTACGCTCACCGTAAAAAGGACTCTACTTGACATGTGTGGGCTGTCCTCATTCTTAACATCTGTGATGCCTCCCTGGGATAGCTACATCCAAATTTCACTTTGCAGGGTATTAAATTGACAGTTTTATGTTTTAATATCGTAACAAAACAATCGCTTTGAAAGATGGTAATGCCATATTTCCATTAAGAATGTATGGGCTTTATAGGCATTGATTGTCTTCTTATTTTTTCCTGATTTTCCCAGTACATGTATGACATCATCAATTCAGCATGGAATGCCCATTCCTGCTAATTGTACCCATTATGATGCGACTGTTTGTCTTTTAATGACTTTCTGTACCTTTATATTTAATTTAATTTAATAACCCACAGGGGGGGGGGGCGTGTAAAATAGCCTTAAAAAAATAGGAAACCAACGTGCTAGAGAGAGACGGAGGGGGAAAAGAAAGCGAGAAGGGCACACTGCCCGAGTTCTCCAGTAAGCTGCGCCCACAATTCAGCAGTGGTGATGGAGACGCCAGAAGATGAGAGAGGAACGGAGAGATGGGCAGAGAAAAAGGGACGAGGGACGGGAAGTCAGGCCAGAGTAAGGATTAGTGATCAAAGAGAGCTAGCAGCCATCCTGAACTCCCCCCGGAACACCCACACACCCATAGAGAGAGGAATAGAATGAGGAAGATTAGAGTTTTTTTTTCATGGGGTTAATCATTTACCTTCCTCCTTATCAAGCGCACCGCCCCTGAGCGAATGAGCACCTTATGCATAAATCCATTTGCATTACCCGCAGTGTAAATGTTACCACGGACACACACATTGATTGATTTAGGTGCCGTAATGAGAATATATGCCAGTGTAACTTTCTCTCTAATTGGTTTCAGCTTTTTTCCCCGGGAGAAGTGCCTTGGGAAAGAAAAGGGAAGAGAGGAGAGAAAAATAAATGTGACATCTTCCTTTCCCTCCTGGACAAAATTCTAAACTGGAGAGCAGACTTCCGAAATGATTTTAATTCCTCCGCAACCTCTGTCTGCCTCACTCCGGCCGATGAGGGGGAAAAACAAAGGCCGAGGATGCCAATTAGGGAGTCTTCGGTACTCTTCCGCCTCCCAGAGGAGCGCCGGTGGAGAAGGAGAAATGGCAACAGAGGAACGAGCCGAGGGGAAGAAGGGGATGCTGTAGTGTCGAGGAGGAGGAGAAAACTTTGTGGGACCTCAGGCCTAATCAGAAAATCTTCCTTCTTGTCTCTGTGTGGAGAAACTCGGAAATACACACATCTCCCTGTCAGAAGCTTGACCTCCACTGGCGGAGCTCGCTCCCTGGTATTCCATCGCCCTCCCACCAGCTGACCTGATTGGCTAATGACAGCTCATTTATCTTAATGTAACACCTGCAGTGTCTACAAGGTGTGTGTGTGTGTGTGTGTGTGTGTGTGTGTACACACACTTTATTTCTCATCCTCCTAGACGAGCCCTATCTACGACAGCGCTGCCCTTGCTGCAGCAGCATGCACACATTGGTTCACCTCTGGGGAATGACAGAGGGAAGAGGAGGAGGTGGAGAGGACGGAGCAAGAGCGAAGGAGGAGGTGAGGAGTAGGGAGACAGTGATAGAGGAGAACAGGGTGGAAGGTGGAATGAGAGAAGGAACAGGAGGTGTAAAGAGGCAGAACAAGGAGGCGGAAGGAGAAAATAGACGTACGAGAGGGGGATGATTAAAAGAAGAAAGGCGGGATAGGAGATAAAAGAGAATGGAACGGGGTAGAAAAACAACCAGCGGAGAGGAATGGAGGAGGGGAGTTCACACGGAGGGAATGAGGGATTGATGCATGTTTTATTCACGCACCTCTAACTCTTCTTTAATTACCGCAGCCAAAACCACTGACAGTTTGTACGGGGTATCCAACGTGTGTCGTACACAGCAGCCATTAATTAGCAGCGCAGGCCGAATGAGTGACACCAATCGGCCAATCCTGTTCAAGCCTGGCATGAATTAAAACCGAATGTAAACATACTATAATCCCTTTCCCATGTTTGCGTCAGTCTATAGCATCGGCCCTAAATACGCTAACATAGTAATGCGGCTAAGCGTTACTGAGAGGGCAAGGAAAGGCTAAAGGTGTCATTCCTTCGCTAACGTTCGTTAGCTCGTATACGTATAGCACACATAGGGTAGGGTAGGGTAGGGTAAGTACGTCACATGACTTCCGTCCGACTTTTATCGCGGGATAGGAAATGTATATATATATATATATTTAATTTGATTACCTCGGCCGCACTACATTTGATGTCTTACTCATCCTTCTCTTCCTCCTCCTCCTCCTCCCTTGCTTCCTGACTGCAGAGAGAGAAGGGTTTGCATGTATTACGTCTTCTTTTGTTCTCTGCTGTCGGCTCAAAAACAGAGGGAAATGAAGGGAGGGAGAGGGGGAGAGACCGGTGAAAAACGAGTGGGTCCTCATGTGTCATAGCTGCAGGTAGATATTTGAGGCTTCACCCACCTCCACCTCCACATGCCCCCTTTGTGCATTCTTATCTTTTAATTTCTCTCTCCAGCCAGGTGCTGCTCATCCAGCCTTCACCACATCTTATCCCTGCACCGCCCGCCCATCCGCATCCTGCTTTATCTCTCACACCGCTGCCACAAACTCACACTTTGACATTTGAACACACACACACACATTCCTTCAACCTGATCCTCTGACCCCCCCCCACCTTCCTCCTCCCTTATCCCCATCCCCATCCTCGTCTTTCTCCGAGACCGCAGGAGGTAGCCGATGGGCCGTGACCTATCCTATCGCCCACTCCGGAGTCCAACCCTGACACAGAGACACGGTAGGCAGAGAGACGGATGGCGAGGACCTCATCAACCCCAGATCCGTATCTTAACTCCAGTCTAAGAGGCTTTAATACGGCTGCGTTCTCCCGCGCAGCCAAGAGCCGGAAAAGACAAATCCTTACAGCTTAAACTCTCCGAATCGTTCAAAAGTCAACTTTCTAATAGGATCGTCAGGAACTTTTTTCTCTATTTCTAATATACCGTGTTTATTTTTGTTACTCTTTTGTGGGCGGCGCAGCTCAAATCAACAGAAAACTCCTACTTCCAGAGAGCCGCATTGTTTCGCAAATCTCTGAAAACTGAGACGCCCTTTTGTCCCCACGCCTCCGATGTCCAGCATCAAGGCAAAAGTGTGTGGGATTTGGCAACGTTTCAGCAAATCCTATTTCATTCTGTTGCGGCATATTCTCTTCATATTACCAGATGCAAATTTGGAGCTAATCTTTGAACTTTTTTTTCTTCTTCTTCTTTCGAGCGCTGTAGCTGCTAGCGGCAACTGGAGGGAGACAGGGAGGGAGGACGGCCCGGGCTGCATGAGCCGAGCTCTCCGTCCTGATTTAGAATTAGATCTATTTCTGTTCACCCTCCAACCCCGCCGGGAAATATTTAAATCTGCCGTGGAATGTGTGCGTATGTGTTTGAAAGCAGAAGCAACAGAGAGAGCGAGAGCGAGAGAGAGAAAGAGAAAGAAGCGCGGCGAAATCACCACAGAACGTTCGAATGCGTGAAATCCCGGCCGGCCGTTTGACAATTTGCATTTGGTACACAGCTTTTGGCAGCGCAGTTACCAGAATGTGAGGCTTGCCAAATAAGTCGCTGAAGTCGAATCAGACTCCCAACAAAAAAGGGATTTAAATAAGAGTACATAGATGGATGGAGAGGGAGGAAAAGTAAAAAAAAAGAAAGGAAGAAAGTGAAAGAAAAAAAACGGATGCTGGATAGGAAGAAACGGAGAGTCGGGCACAAACCGTGGTCAGCAATTGATAAGCAGAGCACGTAAAGACTTAGCCAAGCTCACCCCCTGGGAACACACACACGCACACACACACACCTACACACACACGCACACACCAGCAGTCTGGAAAAACCTCATCCACAATCCCAGCTCCAAATCCAATCCTAGACTTTTTAAAATCTCACCGCTGGCACCTTTGACCCCCCCCCCCATAAACACACACACACACACACACTTCCACATAGACTACACGGCATCCTCTCTGTTTCTCTGAAATGAGCCGTACTTTAATCAGAGTTAGGAAAAATATTTCCGGCTGAAATGAGGAAAAGTGCGTTTCTCTGATAAGCAGGTGGCAGAGACTCACCTCAGAGTGGAACCCGGCGCTCCTCGGAGCCGTGGCGTTGAAATGACCAGCTGCACCCCCGTCCTGGCGGAGACACATGCACTCATACGTGCACGCTCACACACTTGGCGGCGAGGTGTGTGCAAGGACAATGAGACTGAACTGGATGGAGCTAAGCAGCAGCAGTAGTAGGAGGAGGAGAGTGAGGAGGAGGAGGAGGGAGGAGAGAGGGAGAAGAGAGGGAGGAGGGAGAGACCGGGTGAATAATAAAATACAGCAGGAGAAAAAAGAAATGTCTCAAAAAAGGAATGAGAAGAGGGTCCCGCTGAAGCGGAATCCCCCTTGTTCCTTTTGTGTGTGTGTGTGTGTGTGTGTGTGTGTGTCGTCCACTCGATTAACCACCAGCATTACAACACAATTCATGTCTTCTTGTCTCGGAAGCTCCTGAAGCCTCCTCCCCGTCCTCCTCATCCATCTTTCTCCATCGCCACTAATCTCCTGAAAGGTTTCTCGGCTCTCCGAGCTACAATCCTCTTTCTTTCTCTCTCTCGCTCTCGCTCTCTTTCTCTCCATGGGTTTCAGTTCTGCACTGTAAAAAGTCTCGAGTGCTTAAACCCTCAATCCAGTAAAACTCAACACGACCAGCCATTTTTGTGTGAGAGTGTTTCAACATGTGATGTCATAGAAGTTATGTCATAGAAAAGAGCTCGTATCTAAGGAGACGCGGGTTGAAAATAGAAAAAAACTGCCTGGCGATTTGCCGTATGTTATTCACCTGTGCCTCAGAGCTCCGATGTCGTCCTGAAACACCTTCACACAACTTAATTTAAAGTGAAAACTCAGCCCTGCGCTCGTTCCTGCCGGCTGTCGAGAATGAAACCGTGAAGGAGGTGGCGAAGTAGAAAAACACCGTGAGGTGAAGTTTTCATGAGGAGCAATAGCAATAAGGCGCCAAAATGACCTTATATAAAGAGATTTGTGCAGTGTGTCCAGCTTACAACAGCACTCACACACAAAAACACCTGGAGAGCAGTGTGTGTGTGCGTGCGTGTGTTGTGTGTGTGAAGTGCCACGGAACTTCAATCCTCTGGCTCAGCCACAGAAAAGCCAATCTCCACATCCAATTATTTGCTTCTCAAAGGCAGACAGATGGAGACAGGAGGAAAAACAGAGCGAAGTAGAGAGACACCGACTCGGCGCTGGAGAGAGAGGCTCTTTGAGGGTCTGCACAGGGGGGAGTTAATTAGAATGAAAAAGAAATAGGGGGAAGAGAAAGTCTCTTCTCTGCTCGAGTCCGGAGAATAGTTTCACAATTAGTCAAAATCCCAAACAGAGCCTCAGGACACAAACTCAGCGGAGAGAGTTAGAGATGGAGAGAGCGTAAGAGGAAAGAGAGAGAGAGAGAGGGATGGAGATCAAAGTCCAAATGGAAAACACCAAAAGGGACAGAGGAGATGGAGTTGCTGAGAAATGACTGGCATGAGCGTGTTCTATGTTGTTTTTGTGTTCTGGTTTTATTGTTTCTCCGTACCCTCCTGAGGCGAACGTCGTCGTCTTCTCTTCTTCCAGTCCTCCTTCTTTCAGTTCTTCTCCTCCTCCTTCTTCCTGTCTGTCCTCCACGGTCCGGGGTATTCCATCAAAGACGAGCCCGTCTCACCGCTGCGCTCCAAACTCGCTCCGGCTCTCACTCTCCTCTCCTCTCCTCTTTGACTCTTTCCTCCTGCCTTCTGCTTTCGCTTTTCACTTTCGTCAACCGGAGCATTTTTGCTGACTTCCCCGGCAGTGGTGACATAGAGCGTGGGGTGGTGGGTGGGGGGGGGGGGGGGGGGGGGTGTTGAGGACAAGAAGGGGTGGAGAAAGCGGCAGAGAAAGAGGCACGGGAGGGACGAAGAGCGAGTGTAGGTAGATGGGACGGCGAGCGGGGAGTGACGGGAAGAGGCAGGTGGAATCGGCGGTGACACATCGTGGAGGTGTGTGTGTGTGTGTGTGTGTGTGTGTGTGTGTGTGAGCATGTCAGAGCATGAGGGCCGTCCTTCCAGCCGACACGCAGCCAACGAGGAAGAGGTGGAGGAGGATGGATAGATAGGCAGATCGAGGGTGTGATTCAGCAAGCATGCCTCCTCCATCTCCTCCTCCTCCTCCTCCTCTCACGCACCGACTCACACGTAGTTAATTATATTCACCATGACACGCATGGATAACCGACTCACGGAGACGAGCCCTGAACGGAATCCTAATGGAGGAGGAGGAGGATGGAGGGTGTGTACCAGGCGAGCAGGTGTCCCCTCTTCATCCATTGTTCCTCAGCATGCGCCCGTGTTCCGGTCTTTTCCGTGCACGTGTGGCGTGAGCGCCTGCTTGCGGGGAAGGAGCTGAGAGGGCTTTCCGCTTCTATTTTGGGATTCAACCTGCCGTTAGCGCGTTCTTTGCAACTCCAGAGGAAGACGCATGACAAGGACTCGCTGTTTCCCTGCGAGTTCCCAGAATTCTGACGTGTGAGACGCCGGAATTCTGTGTGAGTTGTCATTTCCCCAAAGCTTAAAGCCAGCGTCCGGAAAAGTACACGCCTGCACCGGAACTCGATTAGAACTTTCCCTTTGGATCGTTAGCCGTCCGGCTGGGCGCAATGAGAAGATTGGTTGCGCTTGTGTGCGGGTCGACGCTGAGCCTGAGTGAGGAGCTACTTAATCTAGCTTAGCATAAACGTTGAGAACAGGAGGGACGCAACTAGTCTGACCTTCATCCAGCCGGCATCTCTAAAAAGCACTAATTAACACATTAATCAAGGAGCGCTCTCCCTGATTATGTCACGTTGTCAGGGTTGCCTGGTAACAAGTGGACAGCAAAGCACTGGCCCGGCAACAATCTCCAGAATGATGGCATTATTACATTTCCAGTTTATGTGCAGTGGTTAGCGCTGTCGCCTCACAGCGAGAAGGCACCGGGTTTTCTCCGGGTTTCCTTTGATATGCTATGCTAGAAATAATTAGCATTCAAGCCTTTTTGGATGCATGGCCGCGGCAGCCATGTTGTGGACAATTAAATCACGCTAATTTTCCAGTATGACTTGATTTTAATGAGATCACATAGCTGGCATGCGAACGCCAATTAGCTGGGACTAATCAATGCTGGTGGCAAAATGTGATCGTCAAGCTTGTGTCGCGCAGCGGTTGTTAAAAACAGCAGAGATGTCGTTGGTTGAAGATCTCCTTCAGACGCTCTGCTTGCGGCGCTGGACGGAGCGTTTCCTGTTTGCTTGGGTGTATGAAGGAGGGGCGTGGCTTTACCAAACCAGTTCAGGACCAGTTTAAAATGGGAAAGAATGCGGTTTGAGTTGTCTCTGCTCCTGCTCCACAAATGTCCCCCGTTAACAATAAAGTCAATAATAAGCAGATATATTGTGATTAGTATTCAGATATATCCCTTCTGAATATTAGCAGTAGGGATCAATAACAAATGATGAATTCCTTTGCAACCCTCTACGGCAGGAGATGGAGCAGCAGACTGAAACGCTGTCTGGCTGCTATTCCAGATAAAGACGTTGTCTGCACGCCTCGCCGTTTACCTGACAGCTTCCGTCGCTCGCGGAGAGAACGCCGCCGCCGCCGCCGAAGTCGAACTCACCCGACGCCGCACTTTGAGCTCAGAGGCTACAGTGAAGGTTTCATCTTAAAAACAGAATAACATCTTGACGAATCTGTTCGGGATCTCGGCAAATCTCGCTTGGATTACGCCTCAGGGGCACGGATCGTTTTTTTTTTGTTTGTTTTTTTTAGTCCAGATTGTTCAGATGTTTTGTAAAACGAGGTCTTATTGCAGGGCGGGTTGGTGGAGAGTGATGTTTCATTAATTTTACATTTGTCCCATTATTAATGACAATATTTGAATTAGCGGTTTAATGTGAACTGTTTTAATAATGCATGACATTATTTGGTGTTCATATTTAAAACGCTCTCTGTTGTTGCAATGATTACTTTTATCCACACAGGAATAACTGAAGACTAAAATTACAATTATAATGAGCTCCTTCTGTTACCATTCGAGTCTTCCAGTCAAGCGGTGAGAGAAAGCTGAACTTGTGCGGCGTCTGAGAAGCGGTTCGATTTATACGTTATTTCAATAATCAAGTGTCGTCTTCTCATTTCACTCAACCAGCAGCCTTTGAGTAAGTGAATATGGAACTAAATCACCGGAAGTCAGGACTAAACGCCGGAAAACTACATCCAGATCACTTCCCGTTTTCCTCAGAGTGGCCTCTGATGGCACAATCCGCAGTTCTATAAGGAGCCATTTGATTTATTCAACTTGGAGCAGCTGCCGTGCCGAGAATGAATGGGAGTTGATCGGAGAGCTACAGTGTCCGATATTTACAGAAATCCAAAGGTCATCCGCGTACGGCCCAAGAACAACAACACGGCGGTCCCGTCCACTCGCCTTGTTTGCTAAGTCATCTCAGGGAAGGGCAGGAGGAAACCGATATGAAGCACATGTCAGGACTCTGGAAGCAGCTCCCGTTTGGAGAAGCTGTGCCTCTTCCAACTGGAAAAGACCCCCTTACTGTAGATATTCCCATTCTTCCCAATCGGCTTCTTCCTAAAGCTAAGGGTTTGTTTCCACGGCATCGCTGATCAACATCGCAGACATGATTAAAGTCATCAGACTGCTGGAGGGAGCTAAAGGCCACTAAAACCCATCTCAAGTTGCTTATTGTGTTATTTATTCATAAGAAGTGTGAGAAGAGTGAGCGTTTTATTAAGAGCTGCCCGGCTGTGATCTTAAACTGCTGTTTTTTTAATGCCATCTTCTCGACTCACCGTTTTTCTTACCCTTATCTCCTGTGTTTTCCCCGCCGCCGCCGCCGGGTTGAGAACCCCACAGGGGTCATTTGAATCCCGTCTCCTCCGGCTTAACGCCGTCTGCAGGCCGGTCAAGGAGACGAGCCATCCACCCACCTTAACCGCTGTCCTCTTTGCTCATCTTGTGACACCCTAGTGGCGCCCGGCGCGGCGATCAGCGTCGCCATCGTCAACATCTTCCTCTCAATCACACTTTCGGTTGCAGCCGTCTAATTTTCCGCCGGGCGTGTCGGTCCGCAACGCCGGTATGAGATTTGTCAAGAGCAAGACGGAAGGAGAACCTGCATCCCAGGATGCGTAGATGCACGCCATTTCCCCAGCGTACGGCCTGCAATTCATTTTATAAATGTCAGATGAAACTAGGCGAGCCACCTACGCCCCCGCCCCTCCCGCCGCCACCGCCTCCCCACAGCCTGATGGGTAATTCTTATTAGAGATCATTTTGATTGGCTTCCTCTGCCCTTTTCATTGTCTGTAAGACGGTGAGGGGAGGGATGATAAAGTGTGTGTGTGTGTGTGTGTGTGAACAGAGATCACAAATGCAATAAACCTGTCAATGGAGAATGTTGCTGTCATGATGTCAGCGTGAGCATGCTGTCATTGTCCACCAATTTTACACACGCACACATGCACGCACACACACTCACACATCAGAACATAATGAAATATCAGACACAGACTGCAGAACTTTTTCACATGCATAGTTATCCCAGTTCTCTTCACAAAACCTCAAGACGGACCACATTCTTTGTGCATCGTTGCAGAAAAGGAAAATGTAGATAACATAAAGGGGCGAAAGGGTCCAAGAAGAGCCCAAAAAGGCAGGTAGCCCGTTTTCTTTTTAGAAAGTACAGCTGGTCCTTACTTAACGACGGTTACGTTCTGACGGCCCCGTCTGTTCCAAGAAACCATCATCGACATCAACGCTGACTAATACTCTGATTTCAGCGTGCCACGTCCCGGAACATCGCGTTGATCTTCAACGTTGCGAGGGCCGCCTGCGGCTTTTTCCCACACTAATGTGAGCGCCGGGGATGAATGGGTGATTCGCCACGTCAGTGTTCGCTTCGATGCTCGACGTTCATCATCCTGAGGGTGAGAGGGTCGGAGAAAAACTTAAAAATCCAGAATCTTTCCCCACAATTCACTCTTTGAATGACACTGATAAAAATGCAAGTCTATTTTCAACAAATCAGTGATTGTGATGTGATGACAAAGTCAAATGTAAAAAGTTATACATCTTCTGGACCGTTACCGGGTCCCTTTTTGTTTCCAGCTCTAAACCACGTGGTAACACAGTATACACACATACACACACACAAGCTGAAAAGCTTACACACCTGTATATTCACATTTGATAAGGAAGGGGAGAGGATTACAGCAGGGTCTTGAGCATCTTAAACCATCCTGACTCCCGTGTCACGCTGCCGGTACAATGGGTGTGAGTGTGTTTCACAGTGTGTGTCAGAGTGTGTGTCAGAGTGTGTGTCACAGTGTGTGTCAGAGTGTGTGTCAGAGTGTGTGTCACAGTGTGTGTCACAGTGTGTGTCACAGTGTGTGTCACAGTGTGTGTGTTACAGTCACCATTAAACAGGCATCTTGCTTTCCTTTTTCTTGTGGTGCCACCATTTATTTCACAGGCCTCCGTCTGAGTGTGTAAGGGAGGCCTCCCTGTAAGAGTCATTTTCCATGCCTTTGGTATACAATCGCGTGTGTGTGTGTGTGTGTGTGTGTGCATTTGAGCCATGGCTGAGACCCTGATGGGTCTCTAGACACAGAGGATGAGTTAGCCCCTGCCCTGGTTTCCATGGCAGCTGCTGGCTTTATTAGTCTCTCACTTTAGCCCCCACAAGCACACGCACACACTTCATTGTACACCGACAGGGCCACAATGCCACCCCGCCCCGAGGCGCTCGCATTTTGCAGCAGTTAAGCAACTTGTCAGGAATGAGAGATGGCCGGTGTGTGGCTAAATGAAGCGCAATGGAGAAAGCGTCACACGATTTCACACTTGAGTAGCCTGCGGCGCCGCTGCAGCCACGCGCACACACACACAAACATAGAAGCCGGGCGAGATGGGCTTGAAATGAGAACTATGGTGGGCATCAATACAGCCGTTCGTATCTGTGCTCTGCAAGAACCATTCTAGATCAATATTCCTCAGACCGAGCCAATGTCACATTCTGTATGCCGCCAGCCAGACAGCATTAGAGACGCTCCAGGCATCATCAATCAAGCCCTCGCCGTTCGTCCGACCACTTACATGGCTCATATCATGCTTCATAAAGGCTGTAACCACCTTGACTCACACACACAGACGCACACATTCAGATCCAATATACTGGTGAATACCGTAGATTGAAACCATCGGCGCACATTTCGACAGCCGCATCCTGCTTCTTCTTTTTTTTTTTGCGGTGACCTCGGAGGTGCTGATGGACGTTCTGGAGCCCGTTTGGGTCTTAAAACTGTTAATGTGTAATCGGAGTTCCCGTTGGCACCATCATTCCGAGTGTATCCAACCCATTTGATGGCCGAGCTGTGCTCCAGAATGTAATGAGATAATTGTGTGATGTATTTTCGGCGTCTAAAGTACATTAATCTCGGCTGGGGGGAAAAAGGGGGGGGGGGGGGGGGGACCGGTTCATGGCGGCGTTGAATTAGGCAGCTGATCATCATTCCCCAATTTCCCTTTTTTTAAGCCAAACCTTGCTTGGTTGTGCTTCCGATGCTTCTGAGTTTTGGCCCAAAAGAAAGAGAAAACATTTGGTAAGATCAAATGAAATCAAAAAACTAACTTAACCCATTCTGGATCCACGAGATCAATGGTTAACTGACCCGCAGGGCAATCAAATATCAGCACCAGGTTTGGTGAAAATGTTAAATCCGATGTGGAATTGACTCGGCTATAAGACGAGGCCTGTCAGAAATCCCTAGCTCTAATATTAAATGCACAGTAGGCTGAAACACAAGTGGACCCCCGTTTTTAGAATAATCTTGATCATATATGCAATGCGGATCCGATCTGGATACCTTCAGCATTTTCAGGTAGGGTAGAGGTCCCCATCCTACACGACTGTTTCAAATTCTATGAACATCGGTCAATAATCAACCGAGATATTTAGGAAGAAAATTTGAAGCTCCATTTCCTGCAATGTTTTTGAAAAATTCAAAGTGGTCTAGAATACAGGATCTATTTTGGATCATCACCAAAATTTAATCATCTGTTCCTGGTGACATTCCCAAAATTTCCTGGAGGTTTCATCAAGATTCATCTCTGACCTTTTGATTTATGTTGCTACCAGAGAGACAGACAAACGTGTAAAAAAAAAAAAACCCTCCATGGCGGATGTAATAAAACAGAAAGTACAAATCTGAGCACGTTGAATCTTCTTCATCAACTTACTTACATGCACTGCAATGCTTCCAGTCTCATTAGAGACATTGCATAGCGGGCCCCATCACTCATGTTCCGCTATAAAAGAAATTCTGATTCTGCTGTTCAGCGGATTCACACTGCATGAAATCTTTCTGCTTCAGTTCATTAAATTCCTGCGGACATCTGAAGGCAGCACGGCAGCGTTGACGATGCGCCGGTAAACCTTCTGCCTCCATAACTCTGATAAGTGCTGCATCATTATGCATGAACATCCACAGTGTTTGCCTCCATTAAATCACATGCAAATATCAGCGGGCTGAAAATCTGCACACACCTCTACACACACATCAGGGTTTGTTGCTGCTGCAGGAAGCTCCAACTTTCTTCTCAGCAAAAGTCACATTTGGTGTTTTATTCCTGAAATGTAGGGGTGAAAAATGTTCCGGTGTCACATCTTGATGAATAATGCGGACATTTATGGCGTGAGATACGGCAGACATAAAAATGAAACAGCGTCAGATTGATGAGAATGTCTAAATTATGTCTGCCAAGCAGACAACTTTTTTCCTGATTTTAGTTGTTTCTGCGTTTGTAGACATGACGTCATCGTTCTTCACCGGGACTGTAAGGCTTTTCTATGTTCTAGGTTTTAACTATACATTGATCATTAGTTTTATACTGATGATGCAGCATTTTTCTACTGTGTTTAACTGCATTTCTACTTTGTATTATTATTTGTGGATTACTAGTTGGTTATTAGTTGTGATCGTAATGTTCTGTCTGTCCTCCAGGCCTGGTTTGTGTCCTCAGGTCTGATAGAAGGTTTTAAATGCATCAGCTGGTCCGGAAAATAAAAGCATCCCTTCTAAGTGTATCAATTTTCTCAAATTCTGTCCTTTTCTGGTGTGAATGGACGCCTTTTACTCTTATTTCTATAGAACCTCTGGTATCAGTACGTGGCCCGGTTCAACCCTTTTAAGCTGAGCCGTGCCGTCCCTCTTCAAATCGACTTCAATGCACTTTTATTTCTACAGCACAAGATCACAACAGAATGTTATCTCAGGACACTTTGCAGGAGGGAAAGACAGAACCCAACTTGTCCCACAAGAGCAAGAACATTTGAAAAACGTCCCTTTAACAGGCAGAAACCTTGAACAGAACCTAAGACTCATGTTGGCCGGACATCTGTCTGGACCGGTTGGGTTGAGAACAAGAGAGAAATAGCGGTATATAGACAGAGAGACAATAACAGAGAGGGAGCGACAGAGACAAGGAGAGTCAAAAACAAAGACAGTGATAGAGAGACAGAGAGAAACATAATGTATTTACACTCCATCCAGTGGTTTACAACATGTTCCTAAAGCTGCTGCGCTAAAGAGCTGCTATATAAAACTCGAAATGCTAATGCTAGCGATTTGATTCGGTTCTTCAGCTTAAAAGAGGGACAAACAGAGGGACAGAAAGCCCAAAAAAAAACTACGGGAAAGAGAGAAGGATTAGTGACATTTATTTATAAAGTGTGAATACGCAATGTTTGCACATCTAACAGGAAGTGAACGCATCACCGTTCACATGGCAGTGATTTTAAGAGAGACGGCGTCCTCGGCTCGTTCTGTTCCGAGCTGTCACGTCTTCACCTGCAGCCGTCAACAACCGAGGAAAGATGGACTTCACATTTTTTTGTCATTAAAACTCTTGTCTTCACTTTCCGCTTTGAGGACGTTGCAAGGCGTGCCGTGTCCCATGATGACTTACGGGCTTCACCATCTGGCGACGGCACATTTCAGCAGCAGACTGAGACCACGCCAAATTAGATTTAGCTCGGAGTGAACTGCTGTTTGTGCTGCTGCAAGCTGCTATTTCCTCACTGTTAGGATAACACTAATCCCTTGTGATTACAAGTAGACTCCAGGCTAAAAGCAACGGCGTGCGACAGAACCTGCGCTTTTGTGTAACCGGTATCGGTTCGGTGTGACAGGAAGCGGGGCGTCGTGTTGGATTTGTGCGAACACAAAGACGGGGGTAAACTCAGCTTTGTGACATAAATGTTGGATGAAGAGAGACGCGCTTGGGCTCGCCGTCGTCCTCGCCGGCCCTCAAACACGGCATCTACTTTAACTGTATCTTAAAAGGATGCACACAGCGGCACCAAGGTTACATCAGTCATGCCGCGTAAACTTTATCCACCTGCATTTTGTTGCCCGCTCCCTTTGTTTTCACCTCCTCTTTCAACCCGCCTCGCCTCTCTCTCCATCAGCCGTCGGGATTCTCATCTGACAGGAGAGCAGAACATGAAAGAGTAAGCATGCGGGTGCAAGGACGCGTGGCGGAGAGAATACTAAGCACCGATGGGTGTTAAACAAAAAGCCTCGTGCAGACACACACACACACACGGAGGTGTATGTAAGCACACCTTACTCAGCGGCACATCGGCACGCACACTTATAGACAAACACACACTCTTCTGGGTATTGGCAGGCCCCTCGGCGCGGGTTGAATAGAATATGTCTGTACCGCAGGCTTAAACAGCGAGGATTACGACGGATACGAGGGGAATGCTAAAGCCAGGAGGGAGGCCGACGACCTTGGCATTGGAGGAGGAAGAGGAGGAGCTGGTCGTGGGTGGCACGCCCATTCAAAAACGTCCTAAACATGAACACAGAAAGCAATGATGGCCTTGTCTCTGCGTGTGTGTCATCTAATATTTGATTGATGAAGAGCTTTATAACATTTTGTGTGTTTTTGTGTGTGTGTGTGTGTGTGTGTGTGTGTGTGTGTGTGTGTGTCTCCAAACACAACTACTTTTTTTATTTTGTATGCTTTTCCTTGTGCCCAATTGTGTGGAAATAGGTGATGTATCCTATACTTGTTACGAGTGGCCTTGCAGAATGCATGATTCATTTTCATTTTGAGTCTTGTAATAGGGTGTGTGTGTGTGTGTGTGTGTGTGAGAGAGAGAGAGTTAGCACATCGGTGTAATGATCTGGGATTGGATGTGTCAGGTCATTTCTACAAGTGTTAAAGAAAGCAGGGAGGAGAGACAGGCAATCTGAAAAAAGCTCATCAGTCCAAGGAGAAAGAAGATGGGGTGGGATGGATGATTCACGAGGATGGAGACAGCAATGTTGGAGGAATGAACAAATTGTTTGAGTTCAGAAAGAAGAAGGGAGCAGGGTGGGGGGGAAGATAAAAGATGGATAAAGGAAAAGGATGTCTGGATAAAGAGGGCGAAGGTGAGATAGAAAAGTAATGATGATAAATTAATGCTGGGATGACGAAGAATGGGAGAGGAATCGAAGTCTGATGAAACGATTACAGCGCAGAGGGAATAAAGAATAATAGATTGAAGGAGAGGTGGAGGAGGAGAAGGAGGAGGAAGGGTTGACTCCTGCTGGATTTCAGTTTGATTTGTATCGCTGTTTATTTGAGACATTTTTTTTACATCCTTTGTATGTTACAGAAACGAGCAGTACGGATCATTCACAAAGTTGGATTTCGGGATCATACTCATAACTTATTTATTCAGTCAAAGTTGCTTAAATGTATGGATCTGGTGAAATACAACACTCTAGTAGTTCTGTTCAAGGCATTTAACAAATCATTGCCAATTAATCTACAACGTTTTTTTTTACTGTTCGAACTGCAACTCATCATTTGAGAGGATTTGGAGTTTTTAAACTACCTCAAGTTCGAACCACACACAAAAGCTTTTGTTTGTCTGTACGTGGGGTTAAACTTTGGAACAGTCTGGATACACAACAAAAGCAATGTCAAAGTATTCATCAGTTTAAGCGAGTATATAGACATCTGGTTTACTCACAATATTCAAACAGAGGGTCATGAAGGTAAATCTGTTACTTGTATCAGTGCTTATTGTTTCCATTGCCATTGTTGGTATATGTTTATTACCATTGCTGATATTTGTTTATTATTAATGCTGGCATGACTGTTTAAACAGTCATCTGTTAACAGTGGTAACACCATAATGAAAAAAAAAATTAAAAAAATAAATATATATATATATATATATATATGTATATTATTTTATAATTTAACTAATTTCATCCGATGTTTTGTTGTATTTTTCAAAATCATACAGTGCTTATAGTTGTTGTTTATATGATTTGAAGTTTGAAATAGAGGAACTTGTTATGTTTATATATTATGATAAATAGGGGTGGGATTAAATACGTTTTCTTCTTCCCACCCCCTTTCAGGCTGAATTGACATATTATTTATTGTTTAAATGTGGCTCGTGCGATGTGGCACGGTTTGTTTTGTTTTGTTTTGTTTGCTTTTGTCATTGCCTGAAATAAATAAATACCTAACCTGACCTAACCTATGTGTAATGTTGCCATCGCCATGGTTACACACCAAACGGAAAAATAAATACAGGGGTGGGATTTGTAGTCATAACGGACTACAAAGTGGACTTGGTCTGATTCTGGTGGTTGGTTTCTCTGACACAAATAGAATTTAATATTTTCTCACCAAATTTTCTGCCCACAAACAGTTGAAATGTGGCCTTTTTTTCCCATTTGTAAACTTTTATCCTTTGAATTTTTTTTTTTTTCCATTCCCATGGACACAAGTTGAACTCTCGGACTCGAGTCGAGTGGGATTCGTCTCTCATTTCCGGGGCTCGAATCATAACTGTTTAATTGCGTTCCATGAAATATTCCTCACACAACTCCCTCGTGTTGGAGATTTGTCCGTGAACGAGATCCACTGGAAAAACGGGCCGAGATGTGCGTTAACAGGGTGATGCTTTCAAGGGTGCTTTGTTTAGCTGTAAGAACCAAAGCAGTGACAAAGGTCGGAACTGTTTCTTCCTAACGGGAGTGTTGTAACTGACTCCTCCACCCTCAGGGGTCTCCCTGGTGCAACCACATCCACCGCCTCCTGTCCTGGTGACATCTCTGCAGGGGACACATCAGGAAGTGTTAGCATTTAAGCTTACAACAGACGGGCCACCTCTTTTACTGGCATTCAGAACCCTTCGCTTGTTAACGGATCACCTGCGAACGGCAAAACAAGACTCCTCTGAGATTTATTAGTGAAAAGAAACGAAGTGTCAACGTGGAGATACGATGCGGCCCAGAGAGGGGATGGAAAAGACCTTGTGGAGCGGCGGTAAGAAGAAGAAAGGATGAAAAGCGCACGGAAGGAAGGCTGTCGGGGAAAAAATAAGACATCCACATAGAATAGAGGGATGGAGGAGGGATGGAGGGATGGAGGGATGCAGGCTGGGGACCAGATGGATGTAGGTATAATAGGGAAAAGGAGTAATAGGTATTGTCAGAGGATAAATGGTGGGTAACTGGAGAATCGCCTGACGTGTAACAGATAAAGTGAGGTGTCACTGGATTAGGTACCTCCCTCACAGAATAGTGTGTGTGTGCATGTGCATGTGCATGTGCATTTGACATTAAGGTGAGGTGATCAGTCGCCAGAAACTCCCGTACCTCCGTCACTACAGCCTGTTTAAGGTCACTTCGTCCCCGTAGCAACGGGAACACCAGTGAACACCCCCCCCCCCCCGCCTCCCCCCCCAAGAAAACCGCACTGCTCTGACCAAATGCCACCATCTGTGTGTGTATGTGTGTGTGTGTTTCCTGAACTTGGACAAATACCCATGTCCACTGACACCATCAAACCAAACAGCAGTCTTTCTAGGGGGTTTCAGAAGATGCTGGGAGTGCTGGATTTTACACACACACACACACACACACACACACACATGCATCTCAGGTTCTGAATGAATTAGACTTCAGGTCATGCATTTTGCCTCATATCCATAAAGTGTGGCCCGTGCATTTAGCGCGCCCCCTCCCGTTAGCCTACGGCTACGCTCGCGCCTCTCCTCTCCGAAGCTAACACGCTCCTGTTTAGCTGCTAATTAAGATGTATGAGTCAGCCCATCTGTGTGAGCGAGTGTGTGTGTGTGTGTCCTGTCATAATAGTCTGCCACACACGAATGCTGCCGTCGACATTGTGTTTGGCAGGGTCGAGCGCTTTCCCAGCCAGAGACGTCGTCTAATTTAAGACGTCACGCATGCTCGGCAGCTCATAAACGTAAGCCGCTCACACACTCATTCTGCTGTTGTATCAGGCAACCCATGGGTGTCCAAAGGCCACACACACACACACACACACACACACATGCAAAACCACGCTATAGAATGTCTTGATGGACAGACAGTTGGGGGTGTTGATGAGAAACGCACACAAATGTCATCTGTTTGCAAACCCACACGTAATGATCTACCGTGATTTTAAAAACAGCAACCGGTCGGTTCCCCGCGGGGTGATTACGTTTCTCATCACGGTAAGTCATCCATCATCGTCCAACCGACGCACGCATGGCGTCATAAAGACGGCACGGCCTTGAAACGCGCTCAGATGATATTTCTGAGAGCATTTCCATTTCCATAATGGAGCTAGAGATTTCGATCTTAACCCGTTTAGGTGGGGTGGGGGGTCCGGCCCATCTCCCGATGTTGGCAGCCCCCCCCCCGGACCAGGAAGGGGTCGATGTAAGAATTCAAGCAAGTGTGTGAGCGCCAACGTGTTGTTAGCGCCACCGCAACAATAGATAGTAGAACTGGTCTCGGAAGCTTCCTTAAAATGACCTGCAGGGCCCGCCTCATTGAACAGTTTCACTGAGGGAGGTGTGACATTATGACGAGACATCTTTCTCTCGCTCTCCCCCTAAACCACCACCAGTGTGCCACTGGTGTGGTGGTATCATGCAAGATTCCCATTCTTGCGACCTGGGTTCGATTCCCGGGTGGTGCATGATTTTATGGGGTGGGCAAAGGATCTTCTTCTTTTTCTTCCGGCTCATCCCGTCCGGAGTCGCCCCTTTGCATCGTCCTTCCCAACACCAGCCACTCTCATGTCCTCCCTCACTACGTCCATGTATCTTCTCCTGGGTCGACCTCTAGTCCTGTTCCCTGGCAGTTCCATCCTCAGCATCCTTCTACCGATATAGTCCCTGTCTCTCCTCTGGACATGTCCAAACCATCAAAGTCTGTCCTCTCTGACCTTGTCTCCAAAACGTCTGACCTTCACTGTCCCTCTTATTGTCTCATTTCTAATTCTACCTAACCTGGTCTCTCCCAAGGAGAACCTCAGCATCTTCATGCCTTTGAAAGGATTCCACCCCCAAATAGAGGCAGCTGTTGTATTGGTGGGCGTGGCCTCAGAGATTCCTCCGTTGCTGATTTACCTGCATTCGGTTGCTCTACCTCTCTCGCTCTATTGCCTCCGGCCCGTTCCCTGATCCATCTTCACCAAAGTCAGCGCTACACAACCTTTTTCAACTGCGGAAATGTTCCTGTGTCTGACTTCTGACTTTGTGAACTAACTTTTAACAAAACACCATTTGTCTCGGGGCAACGTTAATAAATAATTGCGCCGAACATCAGAAGATCTTAGAAGCCCTGTGTTTGTGATGTTGACTGTCTCCGGGAAAAAAAAAAAACGCTTGACCTTCCAACGAGTGTCTCGATAACTCACAGAACAAAGTGCCGTATGTTGACTTTGCTCACCAGCCATATTTATCATTCTCCGAGAGGCTTTTTGTTTCATCGGTGCTGTTTTATTTTTTTATTTTTTTGCTACAGAGGCATTTCGGCAGGCTGCTGCCAGTAGGCTGACTCCACTCAGTCGGTATCTCACTGCCCGACCGGGAAGCCTTTAAGCAAGCATACCTGCACACGGGCAAACGCACCCAGCAACTCCCTTTCATTCGGTCTTTGTTCTGCATCCGCACCATTTCTGAACCGATGCAGTCATTATTTAGCATTTCTCGACTAGATGTATGCAAATTGAACGAGTCCATCCCTTTATTCCCTCCATGTTGTTCTGCTTGGGAAATGTTATTTCTGGGATGCCAGAACGACTGCAATGTTTCCATGGATAGATGAGATGCATTAAAATTAATTGACCAAAGAGGAAATTCATTTGTTGATCTAAATTACGGTGGAAACTTCCTGCCCAATCAGCAGCCAGGATTGGTACTAATGTATCCTACCCCCAGGTAGTGCTGGCATTAAGGCTATAGCTAGCTTTTTAGACCACTCATCTAGTTCTCACTTGTAAAAAGAAACAAGAATCAGATCAAACAAGTCAAAATGAAATGTTCCTGATGGACTCCGGCTCTCAGTGGTGAGATGATCCTCCTGAGCTTTGTGCATCACGTAAATGTAAAACACGTCTCTTGTTTTCCTTTGATCCGAAGCGAACCGCAGTCTTTCATACGATCGCCTCTAAATGATCTCTGTCATGTGGAAAACATGCTTCTCTTGAATAAATTCATGATGTGAATGCAGTGTTTGAATGAAGCCTCTTGAGGGCTTTGATGAAGACGGGCGTAACACCCATTGTTGCTTTGCGGAGACACGGTTGTTTTGTGTTTGACTGTTTATCATAATCCCCAATGACCTCCGTCTCCGTCTCCGTCTCCGTCTCCATTGTTGTTCAAAGGTTTTCAACGTCTTTGTTAATAGGGAACAAGGATATAAGAATTGCATTAAAGATATCATGTGCGTGTCAGCCGGACTCATGGCTAACTAGAAAAGCACTCAGAGAGCACAGGCCTCCGCCAAGCAGCTCATTCCCCTCTTAATTGGATTTACACCGTCCACATGGTGATCTGGATCAGCACCAAATGGTTCTAGATTGTTCTTGGTATCTTTATACACCAACCATGAAAAGTTAAAGTGAGGCGTCCTCTATTGCCATTGTGTAGTTGATATGTGTGGCTTGGAATGAAATGCAAACTTCACCAGGGTACGTGTCTGATCTCTGATAAAATAATGCTTTTATTGTGAAAATCCAGCCAGGGTTCCAATCAAAGAGCCCGCTGACAACCTTAAGAATAAATAAATATAGGGATATTTGTTGATAATTTATGAGAGCATGTTTCAGGAAGTGTCCATTCTTGTCCGGATCTTCTCATTAGTGTCCTTTAATAAGAAAACTCATCAAACTGAATAATGGTTGGGCTTTTCAGATTACCCCCCCCCCCCCCCCCCCCCGTGAGTCATGACCAAGAGAAATGTACGACAGGAATGGTTTGACACAACGGCAATTATCTCTGATTACTTTCCTAATCATAATCAGACAGGCCCCATGTTGTCCGTGACGGAGGTTGAACTCAAACGGCGTCCTTGTCAGAGAGCGGCGTCTCGGAAATGCCTGCCGGCTCCACCTGAGGCGCAAATCCGCCTTTTGTTTTTGAAGTGCGTTTCCTGCACGCCTTAAACCGCGTCCTATATCAAACGATCGAGAAATGAAATTACAAACGTGTTCTGTCGTCTGACATGATAAGGCCTGAATTGCCCCCCCCATTTGTGGGAATCACCCACGTGTTAATTGCCCCTCCGGCTCGTCTAATAAACATGTAAATTTGGGCTTAGTTCATTGACAATAATACCCAATTTAGCATCTCAGCTGTCTGCCTGGTATTGCTGGACGTATCGTCCCACGGCTGCTGCAGTGCGAGCGTCATGTTGTTGTTTTCGCTACGCTGATAGCGATGCTGGTAAATGGCTCCGTTAGCCTTAATGGATCCTGCTGGAGACCGGAGCATCCAGCCAGCTCATCAGCCTTACGAGGCATCTCCAATTATGGTACCCAATGGATGAGATGTGATCAGAGGGGAAGCAGCTTGGATGCAAATGACAAGAGTAACGCATAATGCTGCAGATGTGCAGCCGGGTTTTTTTTTCAATCTGATGAGGCAACGCTCCGATATTTACGATGTCTTTTTTTCTGTGACCTCTAAAACCTTCGTAAACCTCTATTATAATGAAAACATTTCCTGGCCTTGTGTAGTTCTGATCGGTTAGGTGTAGGCGTAAATATTCCAAAGAGTTTGACCTTTAGGAAAACTGTTTTATCCGCTTTTGTTAAGAGTTGGGAACAAAAAGGGCGGGGTTTGTCTTCATTCATACGTCATTCTGCTTTTCTTAAGGTTTAAAGCAACATCTCTGTTTTTTTTGTTCCAAATGAAATGGATGAGCTCGGTCCCCCTGCCCCCCCCCGCTAACAGGTGCTGGCTTTAGCTCTTGTGACAGAGCTTTTCGAGCTTCATCTAAGCGAATAGGCAAGTGTCCAGTATTTAGCCGCCACTGTCGCGTTTGGAACGATAAATGAGTTGGATGGCAGACGTCCACACAGTTGGAGGGAAATGAGGACGCAAACATGTGTTTCTTCCCTCAAAAGTTGGACATTTTGTGTCCCGTTCTGCAGAATTGTGTCTCATTCTAATGTCACAGTTCTTCCTTTTCTCCGGATGAATACCCGACGACAACGATGGCAAGAAAACGTTGTCACTGGGATGTAAACGTACGCCATTGCTGGACGTTTGGAGCATCGTTCTTCCTGATTTGTCTCCGGCTTGTCACCAGTCTTCCCTCCGACTACCGGCATGTTTGCCACAAACTCGAGTCCTGTCAGATATGACATATAAATCCAACAAACAGTCAAACTGTTGAAGGTATCACACGTTTTTAAACAGAGATTCCTTTCTTTCTTTTTTCCTTTCTTTATTCTCGCCTCCAGATATAAACCGAATCTAGCCAATTACTCAGTGCGGTGAGAAATAATCATTTCTGTTCCTTCCTCTTTTCAGAAAAACAGAAGGATGTGGGGAATCCAGCAGAGCTGTCAGAGGAGCGGCGGGTAAACAAACATGTTGTTGCTGTGAGCTGTCACTGACGTCTAACCATGTGCCGATGGTGATATGTTTCTTTATTACCAGGATATTAAGCTGAAATTCCAACTTTCCAGAAATCTCTCTAGCAGGAGAAACAAACATGCTACGAGCTGATGTCACGTGTTTTAAGCTTTTCATCATTCAATGGCGGCTGGTAGAAATCTATTATGTGTGTGTGTGTGTGTGTGTGTGTGTGTGTGTAAAAAATAAATTCTCTAAATAAAAAATATTTTATTTAGAGACCCAGTTAAAAACAATCAGATTGCAGCAATATCTATGGATTTGTCGCTTTTCTTTCCATTCAGAAGGTGGCGCCGTTTTATTTCAGTAAATACAACAAACAGTCCTGACTTAAGCGAATAAAATAATCGCCCGTCTGATGTTTGATTCGAGGCTGCTGATTGGTTGCTACAGAGTCCCACAGAAATGATTTTTGTATATTTTGCACACACGCCCTGGCGCCCTCTATTGGACAGTCGCCGCTGCATTTCATGTGTTATAATACTGTATTTAAAAGAAAGGAAAGGTCTCTGGTAGCACGGTCGGTGACGTAGTGGTTAGCGCAGTTCCCTCACAGGAGGAAGGCGCCGGGTTCGAATCCTATCTGTACGGAGTTTGCACGTTTTCCCCGTGTCCAAAGGCAGCCAAGAAAATGGATGGATAGATGGAAGATAGATGGAGAAGTCTCTCAAAGAAGGAAAGACTGTTTCCGGATTAAATTCGTTGTCTTGGTTACCAGGAGTCAGAGTTCAGTCTGGTTTGGTTCTAATCACTATCCAAGCGTCGGCATAAAAATAATGTGGTTCATGTTAGACGTTTGTACTGCTTGTTTAATCGTGTTAAATATGTGCTGTATGTTTTTAAACGCATGATAGAAGTTAATTGCTGATGTAATTGGTTCTTTCTCTGCTCGTGCTACATTGTCTCATTTGCATATAACAACATGGCGACATTTAAGCAAAAGCTGTTGCCGTCTTGTTTGAAACGCTTAACGCATCCCTTAAATGCATTCAAAAAGCTAGCAAGCTATAGCAGAATTAATTGGCTGTTTTTGCACTGAATCACATCGGCTTCCTTTTTGCTTTGCTAAAATTGGGAGGTAGTTTGTGCTGAACCAGCGAAGCCTTGCAGCAGCTGACATTTCAACAATAGCTCTGTCTGTTCGGGTTGCTGGATATAAATAGGCCTTCTTCTTAAAAAACGCTGCATGTGCTTCTAACACGGTCGTTGATTCATTCGTCCTTTTCTCTTTTACATTTTATAATTATGTTGATTACAGCAATGCTTTTTTAGGATTGCTGGTGAAAAGCCGCTAAAGTAAGATTAGCATATGGATGGATGGATGCGGCTACTCGTGACTTTGTGTTGTCTTCTTTGACTTGAACATTTTTGAAAACTAAAGACGGAGCAATAAGTTTTAGAGGATTACCGCCCACTGCAATCGAAGGCGAGGAAATTGAGCTGGTGGAGAGCTATAAATATCTGCTATCTGGTGATAGCAAGCTGCGCCTCCAGACACATGCGTTTTTCTGGCGGGAAATGATCCCTTTTAATGCGGGTGATAAAACATGACCTCCCCTAGTCAGAAATTGGCTCAATATGTTTTGACAGTTTGTATCGTAAACTGAATTGACAAGCAGATTGTGTATAAATCAGACGGTGGGGGGGGGGGGGGGGGGGGATTACATAGGCAGGAAAGGTGAACTGAAAGAGGGAGAAGGTAATGGCTTGTTGTCATGACAGCTCGCCGTTTCTCTCTCTTCTTTAGCGGTCAGCTGCTGCTTGCTATTGGCTGAATTTTTGCATCGCATAAAAGTGTCAAGAGTACGTCTGAGAAAAATGTCCACGCAATGTGGCGCATTTAAAGAGGTACTGATGGACGTCGAGAATTTGTGCTGCTGCTCTCGCTATTATCAAGCTTTTCTGTCAGTTTCTGTTGAACAGACAGACTCGCTTAGCAATTATCTAGCGGACATGGAGGTTTCTGCTGCTGCAGTGTTGGATGTTTCCCTCTGAGAGTTAAAAGGCACTGAACTCCGGATTCATCAGACGGTCAGATGGCTCTTTAAGTGTGCCGGCGATGTGTCCTTATAAGGAATAAATCTGATGCTTGTGCTGACATTGTACAAGAAAATACAATCATGAATGTACGCTGGTGATAGAAAGGCAGATTGTGGACGACTTGTCACGAGGTCATACAGGGCTTCCTACGCTGTGTTATGGGCGTGGTTATGTTTTGTTATATATATATATATACAAGCCTGCACACCCAATCCAACCGACTTTACTTTTTCTACTCCTGCCTTATTACGCCTTTATCGTGCACTACAGCGACTCGCCTTTGAAAGAAAAACCACTCTGTCAGCCATTTAATCACCGTGTTCTTCACCTCCTTCTTTCCTACCGCAGGCCTCTGGCTTTACTCCGGAACGCTGCACAGTTCACCGCCTGCCGGCTCCCGATGCTGCATCCGGATCCCGATCAATATAAATCCCTGATAGTACTGGAAAGTATTCCATGGCTAACAAGCAAGCTAAAACTTTAAAACGCACCGTAGGATCGACCCGATTCCGTAAAGGTGGTTCAGATCAAATGTATTTTGACCGAAAGTGGAACTGGTTAAAACTGGAGTGATGGCTGATGGGTGGATGAAAGGAGGGCCGCCGATGAGGAGACGATTGGCTGGAGAGCAGGAGAAACCAGACGATTGGCAGGCCGGGAAAAAGGCGAATAACTTCAGAGAAGCGACCCAAAACTTATCCAGGAGTTAAAAGACGTCTGTGCTGCATGAGCAGGATGAAGGGTTTGGGTGATGAATGGCAGGATAAATGGAGTTTAACTACTGCAGGCTGAGGAGCAGATGAGGAGCAGGTGAGCAGACTGATGCAATCAGGGATGGCGCTGGATTATTGCCACACACACACGCACACTCACACACACGCACACGATGAGGGAAAACCTGCAAACGCTCACCAAGGACACGTCAGATTAATAGAGCCTCACCAAACAAGCAATAAAGCCTGAAGAACGCCTTCAGTGTGGCGTTTGGTGGCCGAATTCGCCGCCGCTGACGTGTTATAAAATGTAAAAGCAACATTTTCAAGCTTCAGCTGTGTTTACTATTCCCTTCTATCTGCTTGAATGGTGCCAAAACGCTGCCAGCGGCGATAAGGGCTGAACGTAACGACATTAGGCCAGGCTCCTGTGCAGCAACACCATCTGTCTATCCATCCATCACTCTCTTCCTCTGCTCTGTCTTCCTCTCTTCTCTATTATGCCCCCCCCCCCGTTCACTGAAAGGCAAACACACATAATCAATTGCGTTCACTCAATTTATATCAGGTCACTTCAACGGGGCTGAATGACAAGGCGGGGAAGTTGCTAAAAGTTTGTTTTCATGGTTAATGAATCTAAAACTATAGACAAAATAAATGTAGGACAATAATTTTTGATGTAAATCACAATATAGGGAGACTGAGATGCTTGGTGGAGGTCTGCGCTCTCAGAGTGCTTTTTAGTTTAGTATAAAATAATTTGAGAGACGTGTGCAGAATCCCGATCACAACAAGCGGTGCAATAATCCCAATCTGAATTTGTTTTGCACGCCGGTTTCACCATCATGGATGACCAACGTTGCAATAAAGCGAGCGTTGCCTTTACACTGACTGTTCAAGGCCATAATGTATTGGTGAGCGCAAACAGCTGACGCAAGCGCTTTGCTCTGGGATCCCGGGGCTGCAAAGGGAACAGCGTCTTCCCGGCGTGTGAGGGAGGAATTCAATTTAAGGATTTGGAAAAGAATCTTGCCGGCAAACTGTGTCTGCTCCAGTTGCAAATGCAGCATCCTGTTGTTTCCCTCTGGGCTCTGTTGAGGTGAGGGGGCGGGTTATAAAATCAAAGTTTTAAGTTTCCAAGGTCTCAGAACTGTAAAAAGAAGCACAAAAGTAATCTCATCCATATTCATGTGAGAAAGTGAGCAAGACTCCCGTCCAATCGATCGAGTTCTTGTATTTGCCGCAGGATGTCGACACTTCCTTCAAACGCTCGCCTGAAAGATAACTGATAATTGTTCTGTGGCTTAAGGCGAGAGGTTTGTCAGAAAGTCTGGGGACTGAGAGTTAGATCAATAACCCTCTAATGGTGGCGGTGGCGGTGGTGGTGGTGGCCGATGACGCTACCGAGTGGGCGATGATGTGGAGGTGGAGGGCGCCAAAAGAAGCAGACCAACGAGAGGAATGCGGAGAATCATTTATAAAAGACAGCACCGAGATGATTGGACCAAGTCCAAGTGGCGACAACGTGCGATTGGATGAATCTGACCAGCTGATATGAACAGATGCGAGTTGACAGTGCCAGCAGAAAATTGAGACTTAGCATGGCAGGACACAATAGAGTAACTTTGATGAGGGCTTCTTTAAAATGTCGTTATTTTTTAGGGATCATTTAAAAGGAAAAAGCAGTCTCTCTTGGGTGCATTCCAGATATCCCCGGCAAAGAATTTAATACTTTAATCAAAAATCTTGTTAAAGCATGACCTACAATTTGAGCAAACCACTTATGCTGGGTTTATATCCATATCCTGGATTTATA
>NC_090904.1:10073868-10091142 GCF_040956055.1 Brachionichthys hirsutus | reverse complement strand
TCATGCTCGACAATTTCCGACAATTGCTTTTAATTTCACGGCCCTATGTTGTGCGTCCAACCCTCCTCTCATCTGGTTTGATTGCAGGCTGCTGGGATATTCAGAGTGGATTAAAATAGCAGGCGGCCTTCGGTGCTTGTTGACTGGAAGACGCGGCCGTAGTAATCTCCCAGATGTGCCTCACATGGCTCTGGAATCGCTGGGGACGTTTTCCTCGCAGGCCTTTGTGGATTTCAGTAAAAACAATCAGAAACTCCTGGTGCAGCAACTGCAAGTAATTCCATGATGGCCTTGGAGACGGTAACTAGAGTGACAGTTATAATCACCGTTGTATAGCCGTGGACTAGTGGCAGGATGTGTGTAAGAGATTCCTCGACATGGATGTGAAAGATATGCATGGAAAACATGTTGGACATGACTCGGACTGAACCGGAGGACCCGTCCATCCTCCTATCTGCCCAAACTTTAGGATCTGTGCTGCAGGACGTCTCATTTAGTGAAGCAGTGCTTCCAATAAAAGCACAAAAACACCTGCTGCGTCTCAGACGGGCCGGTTCTGTGAGCAAACTCACCGGCGGAACGCTTTTTGGTTTCATTCTACTGGTGCAATACCGTCAAATGAAAAACAAGCACTTAATCAATAATATTCATGATCCCTCCTCTTTATAGAGGAACCCCAGAGCCTTACACGGTCAGAACAAAATCTGTTTAAGATGAATGACCTGTTAACACGCTGGGGGGGCAGAGGCAGATATCCCCCCCCCCCCCCCCCCCCCCCCCCCCCCCCATTAAAGCCCAGGACAGCATGCATTAAGGTGCTGGCTCTCTTAAACACCGATCAAAATATTAATGGTGGGTTATAAACAGCGCGCCTTTATCTGACAGTGATTTACGCTCCGAAGACTTTAATCCAGGAGCGCGCACGGGCGCGGCTCGTTACCGGCGGCCTTGCGCCCCGAACTCCGGGGTGACACGCAGGTGGACGCCGAGACGCAGAGACACGCTCTTGTTTACACGATCTTTTGAAATGTGTCAAACTGCATCGCTGTTTATCTTCGTGCCAGTCAAGCTGCGCGCGTTCCTGCGCGCCTTACCCACGGCTGCAGCGTCTCCCTCCAGGGCCCGTCACGAACCCACGACCAGGGTTCCGAGTCGGGTCCGTCGAACGAGAGTTCACGTCCCACGCGATAACTGCAGGACATAAGGAAAATCACACACGCACGCGCACACACACGCACACACACACACACACAGACGCGCCTAATGGCCCATATTAAGCTTCATAAAAAAATATTACAAATTAGAATGAATACCTCATTGTATATTAAAAGATACGTTAAATTAATTACTAATAATAATTACAGTAATTTATTAGGTTGGTTTTATTAGTCTGTAAAATTGAAATCCTAAATTTGATTAAATTCAATATTTGTCTAACTTGAATCAAATTGCAGAAAACTAAAATGCTGAAAGTAGCAAATTATTAATCCAAAAGGAATTTTTAGAATCAATTTCTGACAAGATATTAAATATTATTTGTTTCAGGAACAGTGCTGTTTTTTTATTCTCTTACTTACAAAATGACAAAAACAAAGTTTTTAGGCTTTTAAACAGTAGAAAAATATGTAGAAGTTCAGCAACGATTTGAATGTATTCTAACATTTAATTTTTCATTACTTAAACTGCCCTCTGTCAACCTCAAACAAAGGCCAACACTTGATATTAGACTTCTTAGTTTTGGTAAACTTTAATGAATTAAATTAGTTAGTAATCAGTGTAATTCATCATTCATTTCTACAGTAAAGTAAAATAAGAAACAGTGAGCTAGTGAGCAGGGGGGGGGAGGTCTCAACCAGATTCCAATATTTTATTAAATCTGTGTGGAAACTTGATGTAGAGTTGAACCGGAGCCCCTCTAGGGCCGTCCCGTCTGCAGGCTGGGGGGGGTTGTGTGAACAGATGGAAGGCAGAGTGAGTCAGGAATCTGTTTTGAACAATCATCCGAAGATTAAGGATGTTAAAAGCAATTGCACGGCTTTGTTTTGACAAGCTAAAAATGTCCGTCCAACCTAATATTTACAGCAGACGAGCATCTTCGCGCCGCACACTAGAGTCTCACACTAGAGCGCTGGATGAGCTCCGTAAGTGCTTTGCATCAATTTAGCCAGCTAATGTCCAAGTTGGATTGTGAGCCGCACTCTTGTCATGAAATGAATAAATAAGGCGAAATCTAATGTGTTTCTGCGCTGCCTTCTCCTGTGTTATTGTAAGCGTTGTTGGATCTGACGATAGAGGGGCCCAGCTGGCCCTATCAGCCCCCCAGCTCCCAATCTAAACAGGATGACATAGTGCAGGTGTCCTGCCGCACCTCCCCCCCCCCCCCCTCCCCATGGCACCTCGGTGGAAAGCATCACATAGCAGAGCAGAGCTTCCTTTATAGCTTTTAAATTGAGACGTGGGTCAAGGGCTGCCATCCAAGGCCCCCCCCCGATCAATACCGTGACCCCGTCCTCCAGTCGGGCCGACCGCGGCCTGGAACAGAGGGCGAGGTGTAAACCAGACGCTGACCGATGACCCCCACCACCAAACTACCTGCACCTTCAAAGGAAGCCGCTGATGGATGAACATCGCCGCCTCCTTCACACAGCAGCTTCAGGTCAAACAGGAAATCTGAAACAGTTCCTTCAAATGGAAAGCGCTTCGGTGACTGTAAAACTTGAAAACAGCTATTCTAAAAGCAGTGGAATGAATATTGAACGGTCCAAACCACTACGGTGATCACACTGCCAACGACTGGCCAGCCAATTATTCTGCTGTGTCTCAATCGAATTTAGAAACGAAGCAAAACAAAAAGCTAAAATATTTTTTTGCAAAACTTGTGTCGACGCGGCCTTTAATACACCGTTAGCATTTTTCTACATCGCTTTTACATGTTACATCTCAAAAGGATCAGTTGAAATGTTTCAATTTAAATAGAATTCTAAATTTTCCAAAAAAAAGTTTGAATTTATTTTAAGTACATTTTTTAAAATTACATTTAGAATTTCAAAAATGTTAATAACATTTTTTTCTGTGTGTAGTCTTTTTTACATCACCTTAATTAATTAATTAATAATAATAATAATAATATAGTAAGTGCATTTAAAAGATGGAAATCCTGCGAGTACCGGTAAATATAAAGCTAAAATAGTTAAGGCTTTAAAAAACATGTTTATTAAAATATAGGACACCAAAGTAATAAAATATATTCAAAAATATTGAAGACAGCGAGATCACAGCCAATCATACCTCAAGAATAATGAGCTGGTGGTTTGTTGGGCCAATCAGCTTTCAGTGGAGAACACGCCCATGCTATCTGTGGAAGGGGTCAGGCAGAGGATTCATTTTTGGAACAACCACTATTTTGAACACAGCATCGCAAATCTGAATAAAAAAATTGAAAAGGTTTTGAGGTGACGTCCTACTTCACGAGACCCCGCCTCCTGTCATGATGGAATTAATAACCGGTAATTAATAAGCGACGCTCAGTTGCCCCTCGATTCCTGCAGACAGACCGCTTCCAGGAGACGTGAGAAGTTTGACAGATTGTGTCTCATTGAGGAAAATCACTGAGAGGAAAATATGAGACATTAGAGACAGAAATTAAGCATTAACCATCTAAAATTTCCACCGCAGAGACGAGGCCCGGCCTAATGTTCATTCAAGATGGCGGCGCAGCATTTCCATCCCCTCCGGTTTCACTGCAAGGGTCGTGGCGTCATTCATCAGATATTCGCCCTTTCAAGAGGACATTTCTCGCCATCTGTCAAAGTCAAAGATGAGGAATTTTTCCACGCTTTCCACTTAAACACCAGCTAGATTAACATCATAGCGCTTAAGTAAAGGTGGGTATTTGTCCGGAAGCAACAGCAGCAGTTGGGTTCAAATGAGCTCCAACGTATAAGTAAAGGAAAACTTCTTTCCGGCACTTATTTTTTTAAATGGATGACGCCTTTTTTTTTTTTTAAGCTGCAACTTCCCTCCGAAAGAAAACGTGTTTCCAAGCCTGGATGGAATAAAATGGAACCACTGTTGATGCGTATTCTGCAGAGCGTCACGCCGGACCACACACGGAGACGATGCCTATTCTGTGTCTGAAACAATGTTTTGTCTCCCATGCTAATCACCGCTGTCGTAATTGTAATTCTGCATTCATCGGGAACAAAATGGAATATTTCACAGCGTTGTTATGATAACTTAATTCCTCTGGTCGGCCCTCGGCCTGCGAAACGTTGCATGAACTGACATACAAGCGCAGAAAGCCGCAGGTGTTAAAACACCACGTCGAGCAGGGAGTCATTTTGACATGTTTTTGCTTCACCGCCTCTCTACTCCATCCGAGCGGCCGCTACACCTGTGCTGCCGACGCGGATACGTCCGCATTCCCCCAGTGACAGCTCGACTTGTCAGGCCTCTCCGCGTCCTCGTCCCCACCTGTGGTAGTCACAACAGTTTACCCCGCCGACCTCTCCATCCTGACACCCACCTCCGTCCGACTCAGCCATGTTGTTTTGACAGACGGCGTGGAAAAAACAGCTGCTGGAAGTGTACGGATAATCTTCAACCGTCATGTAAAAGGTCGCCGGAGTGTTGGCTGACACAATCAAAACGCGATCCATTAGGAGCTGTGGGGTAATAGCAGCAGCGGTTTGTAACTCATCAGCTTTGTTAATGGCCTGTCTAAATGTTCGCCTGTCGGCTGATGTCATCGCACGCCAGTTGAGTCTGAATAGAGGAGGAGGAATGTGTTCTGTCGTGACTCGCAGCGATTCCAGCCGACGGGGTGGCTTTATTAACACGTCTCAGTGACTCACTTGAATGGGCCGACAGCTTGGATGAATGAACTGGAAGTGTTTCTGTGTTACCAATCTGATGGGATTATTGATTTAACAATAATGGCAAAAAAAGGCTAATTTAAAGTTAGATTAGAGGAGGGGGTCACAATGTTTCCTAAACCTAACAAGGTGTCTGCAGGATTTATGACAGAAAGTCCGAGCAAACAGCTAGATGCTCAAGGGAGGTTTTTGCATTTAGCATACCAATGTTAAAGTAAGGTTTATACATCTAGCGCACAGATGCTAAAGGAAGGTCTCTACATGTAACACACAGATGCTAAAGCGTATGCTAATGCTAAATTAACTGCTTAAATTATATTTAATTTACATATCTAATACTTTGCAGCAGAATGTAACTGATCATACCTCAACCTGCTGATAATTAAAACATCTCCAAATTGTCTAATAATAGTAATCTAATCAGTAATAAACACAAATTTCAATACTTTCAACGCATTACTTTTACTTAGATTACTTCTGCCAACACTAGCAATTACATATTGCTAGTGTTGAGTCAATGAGAAGACAATTTCTGTGTTATTCTTAAGAACCGAGGCTAACATCTGTTGGGCTAAAGCCCCGGTAATGATGGCGAGCGCTGTGTAATTAGTGGCTTCCTCCACTGAAAGATGCGCATTGTTAGAACTCCCCAGTCGTCATCCCGTCTCGTGTTGTCGTGTCAGTATCATAGCGATGAGGCGGTGTTTGGCTTTGGGTGGTTGGCTTGCGGCGGCTGACTGACGTGAACCCTCGCTGGCCCCTCTCAGAGAGGACATGCTGATTAGGTAATCACCTGTGTACACAAAGCCTGAGCGCGCCTCTACCTCCACATCCTCTCTGACAGGCGCGAGGGGACGGCAGTCCTGCCTTCACACCCCTTTTCATCGCGCCGTGGATAACAGCTTCGCCGCAGCCTGGCAGAACATATTTACCGTCTCAATGGAGTCACCAGGTGAGGTCTATTGTACAAATCAGGGGGGGGGGGGGGGACGCTGAAAAGTTAATCTTTTAATGCAAGCCAGGTAGAGGCTTATTACCGGCTCTGGATCCTGGACCTGACAGAGCGCATGAGCTTTTACAAAGAGGCAATGTTTTAATAGTCCATGAAATGTTGCATATTTTCTTCACACCAGTTCATCATCACTCGACTTATTGATCACAAGTTCGCGGCGTATTCATCGTTGCTGCAACAAGCCGCAAAAACAAGTGTCCTTTCATGAAACCCTGTCTTAATTAGCGTAGCTTCGCTAACAGACGGCTGGGCCCGGTAAGAGGAGGCCGGCCCCGGGTGGACCGGCTGGCCTCGGAGGCCTGATGTGGTTCAGACCTGTCACTGCTCAGCAAATTGATTCAGTGGCACGCTCCACGCTGAATAAAAGAGCAGAGGGGTGGGGGTGGCGAGAGACTAGCGGTCCATTCATTAATCACTGAGGTAAACAGGCCATCCAGTGACACCTGGTCGGGTTAATGCCCGGGACCCCGGAGTAATTACCACCCCCCTCCCCAGCCGGCCCTGACCAGCCACTCACATGAAAGTTTGTGATTATAAAGGAAATGGGAATTAGCAGAAACCTTTTCAGAAAGGCGGTCTTCAGTTCACTGGTAGCGGGGAGGGCCTGCAAAAGTAGACGGAGGTTGGAGGAGATGTCGGCTGATTGGAGTCTCACCCACAGGGCATGAAGAGGGGAGGAGGAGGGTGAGGTCAAGGGTCAGACCCACACCAAATTAGTAGTGTCTGTTATTTGAAACCAAAATAAAGCAGGAGCAGCAGTAAATGATTTCCCCAATGCTGGAGAGCCTTTCTGGGCTCTGTGTTGAAATTACCGAGAGGCCGCGTCGCAATTAGTGGTTTGTTTCTCTTAGGCTGAAATACGGCCATAATTCAGAGCTTTCAGCCCGTTTCATTGAGAAGATGTATTGGCTGGTCAAACTGAGGAGGTAATTACAACACACGATACGGTAATTTGTTACCAGAGCAGCAAGTACACAAAGTTATTGGCATGAACGTGGAGAAACGCAAAAATCGGTTTTTCGAGGAACAAAAAAGAGAAAAAGGAAAAACGGCATTTGTTTCCAGGGGGATGTAACTGAAAACTTGTTGGAGTTATCACGTGTCTGCTCATTAGAGGCACGAGACGTAACACGACAGCTCGTAATGGCTCCGGTCGGCGTCTTGAACGTCAGAGCGAGCCGGGATGGCACGCGGCCCACGCTTCCTCCTACGTCAACGCTCTGCAGAGCGCTGGTTTGTCTCCTATAAAGGACGGGTATCGGTTCCAGCGTGTTTACAGCAGCGAGTATGAAACAGTATTTCATCACTTTGGATGTTTTTCTGCGTGTCCTCTCCGTTTCCCGGAGATTAACGGGCTAATCTTCTTTCAATGACTTATTACGCTCTGTATGTAATAATTACCGTGTGAAGTAATGATCTAAATACAAGTGTTTCCACTCATAATGACTCTTTTCATTTTCCAGAATGTTGACCTGGCTCAGCGGCACTCCAGACTTTTTTTTCTTTGCCAAAGTGGATGCAGAACATTAGACCCCTTTTTCCTCTTTTTCTCCGCCCCCCCCTTCGTCACAACATTCACAGGAAAGTTCATACTTCCCAAGCGATTGTGCAGAGCTCAGGGTTTCGCTCCGTGTCGGAAGCGAGCGTGCAACATTAATGCAGCTTCAAACCGAGATATTATATTGTTATAACCTGCAGATTAACAAGCAAAGAGTGGTTTGATATTCCTAGTCCGGCGCAGGCTGCAGCAGGCGCAGAGCTGGATCCCTCCCCAGGCCTCCTCCAGCACCAGAGGGGCTATTACACAAGTCCCTTAATGACATTTAATGATTTAATTGTCCAAATCATGGAAACAAAGTGATGCATGGCTTACTGATGTTGACATTTAACAGACCCCTATCCATGTGTTCTCTCTCTGAATGGGGGGGGCGACCCCTCACCATCCTGCTCACCTATTTTCTGCAATTTCATACCACAGGCATTTAAGTCGATTTGGGATATTTATTTCTTTGGTAGTTTGTGCTAACTTTAATGCAGAGGAGTTTTTCTTGGCCTTCGCCACTCTGGAAACCTGCTAAAGTGAAAGCCAAAGCTGTCTGATTTATTTTCTTTTTTTCTTTCGAACATGAAATAATATTTAGGACGTTTTTATGCCCATTTATGTTGTCACTTAGCTCAGCCGTCTCCTGCTTGTTCCACTTACATCCAGCGGTTTACGTAAGATGCTAAAGAACTCCCGATTCATCGGACAAACCCTCCCAAAGCAGAACCGGTTAGAATGCTAAGAAGATTATCAATTTATCGCATCGTTGAAGTTCTTAAGGATGAGAGCGCTCTCTCACCGTGGCATGCTAATGTCCTCCAAAAGTCGATTCTGGCAGGGTCCAATCCCGCATACATCAGCCTAGCCCCCCCCCCCCCCCCCCCCAGCCCTGATAAATGGAAAACTACACTTAACATCCTCAATAGGTGTACTCCTTTTTTTCCTTTTTCTTCTTTTGGAAATGGGAAAGTTTACAAGTGCCCCGCCATAAATGAGGCCTCAAGTGCACTTAAAGTGACAGCAAGTGTGGATTTAAACGTCTGTGCTACTTCGGGCGGCCGAAGAGCTACACCCAGCGGACGTAGCTCGTGCTCGGACCAGGTCTTAATGGCGGAGCTAAATCCTCCATGTGGACTGGGATCAGCCGTCCGGTATCAACAGATGACTTTTTAATTCATACGTAAGCTAGCACGGCAAAAACGATGCACGTCAAAACATCCAAACTTGTTTTCCGAGCATCAATAAATCAGGGTTTGAGTTTATCACATCGGAGATGATAAAAGCTTCTCTGCAGTCCTGTCTTAGGTGAAACGTCACTCTCAGCCTGCACATATTGATTATTGATCGGTAGCCCCGCTACACTCAGGAGCAGATAAAAAGATTGTGCTCATTTTAAATGTTTCAACACGTGAGGCATCGGCGTGAAGTTTTTGTCAGACCTCCAATAAAACCAAACAACAAGCAGCAACTGGACCTTCCTGTCCGGCCCTCACGCTCCCCGGTTCCTCATCTCGGTTTAATTGTGTCTATAATCATTCACAGTTTAATTGATTAAGTTTCAGCCCGTCTGTGTCGTTTCCAGAGCAGCGTGACGGTCCTCCATCGAGACGGAAACGAGATTCAAGGGTAACAATTTTCACTTGAGAAGAGTTAAGCACGAAAGTGCGGCGTCCTTGCAGTTAAAACGTCTTGAAAGCATCACACTCGGCTCTTCCCTCTCCAGGCCGACGATGGATGAAACGGCTTTTAAAGAGTCAGCGTGAAGAAGTGCAGGTACCTGATGAAATATGTCTTGTATACAAAAGAGATTTTATTACTCCATCGTTCAGACGAAGCCATCGGCGCAGTGCACTTTTCCACCGGGCGCCTAATGTAAATTCCTGCTCGCTGTTTATAATTCCCACAGCAGGTGATTCACTCAATCAAAGCAGGAGCTCCACTTTCCAGGGATCCCGCACTAAATCTGGAATTAAATGCGGCATCAGAAAAACACAAGCACAACTCCGGTACTCTGGCGCAGGAGGAATCGTAACTCACAACCGGGATCATAATTTTTTACCCCAAGCTAAACTTGGTTCAATGTGACGCTAAAAAGGAAAGAAAGAAAAAGTTACCCCGCCTCAGAGAGTGCACAACCTTGAGTCTTGAATTAACAAGGTTTCTGCATCAATAATCGTCAATCTTCCATGTCAGGAGAGGGTCTTCAGCGCAGGTCAGAGGCTGCCACATGTAATCAGGGAAGATCAGAACGTCTCCAGGGGAACTGGGCGGATTTACCGATCCCAGATGGGATCGCACTCGCACTCGCCGTGGCACGTGGATGTCAGGCATTACCTCAGCCCACTCGGGGCGTCGCGCTGGAGAAGTTCAACCGGCGTATTTACGGCAAAGCTCTGCACGGCCTTCAAGGAGCAACCAGCGTCCGGATGCTGGACCGGACTCGGGAGGACACCCTGCATGGACTCTCTTTAGAAACCTACGGGTAAATTATTTAATATTAGGATTATGAAGCCACTGGACTTCTGAAGACGTCTCATCTTTTGGTTCTAACTGGTAGGAGGCCCATTTAAACCCTTAAAGATCACATATTATACTCTTTTTCCACAAGATATCACAGTTCCCAGACACTTATATGAAATATCTGTCAAGGTTTTTGTCAGAATAGCAAACAGATGCTGCAGGACAGCGTCCCCTCTTTTCTGTCAGACAAGCCTCTGAAAACGAAACTAAAACTAAGTTCATTGCGTGCACGCAATGAATGTGCATGCATGTGCACGTGGGACTTTACTGGATAAATAAGGGTTAAATAAAAAAAATATATATATATATATATGTCCGTTTGCAACTAATGGATGAAACAAACCTTTCTAATATTTTTAAATTGTCCTTTTGTTTTCCATCCCAAATATCAGAATTTAATTCCCACAGCGTGAGATAACTTAAAATGTAATTTAGTTCTCCAGGATTCAAATCCAAAAATTCTCCCTTTCACTTCCAATGTTTTTCCAGCAGACTCACACGGAGATGCTGAAGAGCTGAGCGCCGAGTTGGAAGCGACGCCAACAGCGCCGGGGAATGCGCCGTGATTACGCTGACCTAAAATATATTGGCAGTCAACAAGGTTAATTTTTAAAATCTTGCTTGCACGATCTCTCTCTCTCTCTCTCTCTCTCTCTCGCCATCATCTGGCAATCGCACACGATATTGTGATCCTGACATGAAACGCAATGCATTGCTGAAGCTGCGGCTTTAATTCGAGCGCCGCTGCCTCTTTGAAAGGCGAGCGTATCGAGTCTCGGCGAGGAGCTGAAGGCCGGGCTCGCTGGAGCGGAACCGAAAAAGACCGTCTGCAGACGCAAAAACAGAGGTTCCTCATTCGCTTGTGATTTTACGAAATACCGGCGCGATAAAATAAAAGGTAGCCGTGCTTCTTTCAGTAAAACGCATCCCGTCTCTCAGCTTGTGCTCTATATGCCGAGTCAGCAAGTGTCACTCCGAATACAACTCCAGGGTCAAGGACTGCAAATTAGCCATGGCTAGAATTCCTACATGCAGCGCATCAGAATCCTTGAACGCTTCAAAGGGATGGCCCTCTGGTTCTAAGAGATGATGATGATGATGATGATGAGGCTCTAAACTGCCCCATCAGAAGGTAACCGGCCTGACAGCCGCTCGCCGTTACGACCGACACGTGATTCACATGATTACACGCGTTTGAAAGGAGGAAGAGCGATCGACATTGATGAGCCGCTTGGTCTGAAGTCGTCCGCTGAGTGGAGCCGGGTGGAGTTTGGGCCGTGGCGTTCCGCAGCGCCAACAGATGAGACGTTCGTCAGACCCGACATAGTTTCAGAGTGACATCATCACAAGTCATACGCTGAGCCCGAGTTTTATAAATGTGCCTAATCAGCCCGAGTTAAACGTTGACGTCAGGTTATGGACGCTCCTCTGGTTCTGTGTCCTTGATGACATCATCACAGACCCGCTGGTCATTAGACTTGTCATTGTGCACGGGGAAAAGTGCAGTTTGGACTCTTCTCATTCACTAATTTAACCTTTAACTGTGCAGTGTAAAAGTGTTCCCATCAGTTCATTCCATTTCCTGTGAAAAACAAGCCTCAGCCAACATATTTGCGTGTGAACTCAAACGTTTCCTGTTGATCAGACGGAACGACAGTTATTCTGCAGCGTTGAAGGCTGATCACACAAACACTTGGCGGTTCGACGAGCGCCAGCGAAAGTTCAATCTTTTCTTTTTGCCCTCTAACCCCCAGTGACAAACACGATAAAGGATTCCGGCAACAGAGCCGTGATTGAGATTAGATTAAATCCCCATTCGTCATTGCAGCGAGCGGTTGATCCGGCGGGAGGACACGCCTTTTGAGCCCGTCCTATTCAGCGGACATGATTCTTACGGACAGACAATACGCCGCCAGCCGTATTGTGTGAAGCAAGTGGCCCGTGGCGAGCTCCAAACACCGACGCTAGAATTGAAGCGGTTTGTAAATGTGTCATAAATCTCAGCATGCGGTGACATCACATCCACATTTCACACTTGGACTCCTCACGCCCCCCAAAAAGCCGGTTACCATTCACCCTAAAGCAATTAACTCCTCATTGGCTGTGTTTACGGAAGCTCTGGTGCAAAAGAATTCCCTTGGAAGTGGTGATTACGGGCCGCTCTGGAAGTCATTTGAAGGAATCGAGACCCAAGTTGTCTTATAACGTGATAGTTCCTGCCTGAGTTGCCCGTTTAGCGTCGCATCCCACAGGGAGTGTTGAGCAAACACGGTAGTTAGAAATGTTCTGGAGAATCAGAATTAAAAAAAAAAAAAAAAAAGGACTGGACCCCCTCTATGTGAGCAGAGCTAGAGGTTATTGTGTTCCCAGGTTTAATGCCCGTGTTAAACTAAACTGTAAAATATGTTGTCACTGAGACGGCAACTTCAGCAGGCGTCACCGGGTTACGGCAGAACCTCCCGAATGTGAATGTGCATGAAAGGATTTAAGTTTCACGAAATTAGCATCAATTATTGTGCATAAATCACACAAAATCGAGATAACAACTAGATTTCTCATCATAGTACAAGGATCACACGTGTTTGAGGCCTACCTCAGATAAAAGGTTTATTAGCGTGGCGATAAAGAATCCCCTCACAAGAAAAGAACCGAGAAAAACCTACGTTGTCTTT
Organism: Brachionichthys hirsutus; assembly: GCF_040956055.1. NCBI lineage: Eukaryota > Metazoa > Chordata > Actinopteri > Lophiiformes > Brachionichthyidae > Brachionichthys > Brachionichthys hirsutus. The sequence goes on along the minus strand of NC_090904.1, from coordinate 10,078,521 downwards.
GCGACGCTTGATGCCATCGGCCTCGACCCACTTTTGTAAGTTCCTTAAGACATGAAACAGCAGACCCGCGGCTGAAAACAGAAGCTTGGCCCGAAGCGTGAAATCGTGCGTGGCCATGAACACCTGCCTCGCCTTCATACCTGCAGAGGAGCCGGACGCCAGTCCGTAAGAAGCCGTCTGCAGAGCATGCATCTCGCTGCGTGCTACTTTCCTGCTGGGTGGTCCCACCGAGGAATCTGATGTAGCGCCCGCTCAAATTTGCCAGCGATCTGGAAACATTCTTTACTTTCCAGAACTGAGCCCAATATAGCGCTGTAATAAAACACCTCCAGCCTCTGGCATGTTGTTTTACCAAATAGCATCTAACTGGCCATTACTCCCCATTAAGGCTAATGGCCTGGCTAATTAGGATAATTCCATAAAAGTCTCTGTGTTTAGACCCAACGGTGGACGAGAATTAACTTAATGACGGGACTGGCCGCTCTCAGACGCTGCCGGCGTCCACGTTTTTCACGCTGGCTATTAGTCTGCAGCCTTTTGGATTGTGCAGCGTTGAGAAGCCCTCTCAGCGGTATCGCCTGCCGCTTGGCGGGCTATGAGGTCACGTTACGCTTCATTTCTCTTCATAATGTAACGGTCAATTTAAATGGTTTCAAACAGTAATGATGTTTGGGTAAACAGAGGGAATATTTAATGTCAGGATATTACTGAAGTGATAGACATGTGGGAACTGTTACTCCGCGGAGTCAGGCCTCTTCAGAGCGCCATTAATCTATAGCTCGTGTATTTACAATGGGTGTAATTAATATGTGTATTGTAATGTAATGTGCCATTTGTAGGGACAAACCCAGAAACCCGAGCGTTTTAGCGCCTTTCAGCACATTAACTCCGCCATGGCTTCGTTTTCACCGCCAACTTTTTGCAGGATTTCTTACAAACTAACTGACGGAGTTTTGTGAGACTTTGTCAAACTCCTGGGAACGAAGAGAGGGAGAACCTGTTTAAATTTCATCACTGCCCCCCCCCCCCCCCCCTTGTTTCCTTCAGTGATGCTAATAAACACATTTTCATTCAAGTCGGTTTGGGAATGTTGCAAAGAAGAACTTGAGGAATTTTAGGGTTTCAGGATTTGTTTTTCACTTCCACTATTGCACGCATAGCAACAGACGCAACGCACGACACTTAGCGGTGTAGCTATACCCGGCTACGTTTGACACGGTTTACTGTGTTTAACTACGTTTAGTTACGTTTAGCTCCGTTTGACACTTTTACTACTGGCCTCATTTGATTTCATTCCATTTAGCATCTTACTTTTAAAATGCAAAATGAGAGTGAATCTTGGAAACACATTATTCCTAACGGATGCCCATTCCCGTTGATTGCAGGATGTGTAAATATAGGTAACTGCTCTCTTAACCACAAACAAATTATGTCTGACAACTCATTACTTTGAGAGCGGATCCTGGTAGTTTTTAGAAAGAGTAACTGAGAATCCGTCTCATGGCCCGGATCCGCCCTTGCCGGAATTCCTCTCCGGCAAAGCAGAATGTCGCAGAACAAATTCCATAGGACATGTTTTGTCTGACTGAAACAGAAGAAACGAATTGACTGCAGTGGAGAGAAAGAATTCCTTTAAAGCTGCTCCTTATGTTCTCTAAAATCCTTTTTAACAATCAGGACGATTTTCTCCGGACGCGTCGACCGGCTTCTCCCAAATCTTTCGAGCAGTTTAACGGTGTAATTTCTTGTTTTCACAAGCGAGGTGGTGGGGGCTGCGTGGACCGCCAGCGTGGCGTATTAATTGTATTCTTGTGGGTAACTGCTGATTGCCAGTCGGCACGGGCGCTGATTAACGCCGGCCCTGGAACGGCCGCTGTTGTCCCAGGTGCTCTGTGTTTGGAGAGAGAAAGCTTCCAACATTAAATACTTCAGAGAGGAAGTCTCTCCCAGGGCCAAGGCTGCGCCGCCAGAGCACATTGAAGCACTTTCTAACTTCCTCCGCTTTGTGTTGCTAAATGTTAGGATTTGTGTAACGGTGATCACAGCAGAGCGAAAGCCGGAGTCACAAAAGGAGGAGCTGAAATCACCACGCAAGTCAGAACAATTATCATTGTGTTCTCCATCGGAGCGTCCCGGAGGAGGCGAGGCCGACGCTCGTTTGGATCGCCGCTGCCGAGCTTTCAACATGCCAGATTAACCTGAATTGTTGTCGTCTGACTGAATGGAAATTGTCGGATTAGTGCCCCGTTGTTTGGACTGGAATTGTCGTATACAATAGACACAGCAGCTGCTGCCGAGTAGCAGAGCCAGGAGAGTTTCATCTGGCAGTCCCTCCTCCTCTTCCTCCTGCTGCATCATCGCATTTTGTTTGGCCGTGAATTCAGCGGACGCTTCGTACGAGTCACCATTTCCATGCGTAGGCTTGTTAAACGGGACTGGCCCGGCTCCAGCAGGCCTAATAAAATAAGTGTTATTACTCCTGACTGGACTTTTGAGCGTCGAACCTGCAGCACCTGCGTTCGGCGGGCTGAGTGCGACCGATCGCCGACCGATGAGCCGCTAAATGGAGTTGATTAGTGCAATTGGAGTATCGGGGGAACGGAGCAGCTGCTTTGATTCGGCCTGATTGCTGCTTGCAGGAAACGGTCCAGAGGGGTACTGGTTCTGTCAGGATCCGTTTGGTAGACTCCAGATGCCCCGCCCCTGCTCGCACAAGAACACGCCAACGCCAACAGCAGACCTCCCACTCGTGCACCCGGCCGTCCGAGCGTCAAACTAGCCGTGAAATGATGAAAGTAACGCTCCCGAAAATGAGCGGCGTGACAAAGGCTCTGAAACCAAAATGGCGCCCGTGCGAATTCAGAGACGCAATGCGGGATGAGCGGGCCAACAAGTGTCTGCTTCAGATGGGAAAGGGGACACAAATGTTTAGGGTCCTCGCCACTTTAATGACGGGGTGGGCGTTCCACGCCATGCTGCAACATAAGCCGTGGCGCTCCAAGACCCGCATTTCCCACCAGGATCTGAGCAGATCCGTGCGCCGCCGAGGCTCAACGGTATCAGTCGGGGACTCGGTGTGCTGATAATGATCGGCCGGCGGCTCCGCAGGGGCTCAAGCGGGAAGCTTGTTTTTCACCGCCGCTAATTCCGAGGCGATGAATGCTACATCCCTGATTAGCCTTTTCAAAGCAACTGATCCACGGGGAAACCGGGCGGAGGGTGAAATCAATCCGGCCGGGCTGCGTTCAGGTGTGGCTGCTCCACTTCAAACCGCTTCACCTAATGTTTTTAAAAACAGCATGATTTCATTCATCCTGTGATGATTTCTGTCACACAGAACTCCCGTTCAGCGGCGGGCCCCCGGAGCGCCGGCACCGACTGCATTTTGTCACTCAGCGAGCTGAAACACATTATTTCGCCTCCCGTGCCAAGACCACGGTAATGAATGTCCATACATGCTGCAGTTACCTCTGCCCCCCGCCCCCCCGCCGCTGTTGAAATGTGAATGACTCAAAAGCAGTTCAGGACATTTTTCACAAACCTGTCCTCCGCCCTCAGGACGGCTCAATCAGACGCCGTTTAGCTGGAAGCGGAGCATGTGCCGATGGGAATGCCGTGTCATTGCGTATTCCCACCAACTTTTATTTGGAAACTGCCTTCCCGCCCTTCAGAGAAGGAAATGTCTGGGGAGGAAACCGATTATATGCTGCACACCTGACACTAATTTGCACAATAACAAAATACACATTATTTCTTTTTCTGTTTCTGAGAAGGTCAAACATGAAAAGCCCTCTTGTTCGTAGAAATTCTTTGTGAAAGGAAAAATACACAAGAAGTTTAAAGGGAGATGAATTCTGGACGACTCCCCTTAATAGCTCGGTCGACTTATTCTCTTCTGCCACGACTGCTCTGAACGCGAGGCCGCTTCCAGCCGATCGCCGGTGGCAGGCGGTGCCGTTGGGTTAAATACGTCTTCCTCATGCATGTCAAGAGCACAGGACGTCCAATTTAGACCCCACGTTATTGCTTCCTTCAGTCACCGGACGGGAACGGGATCCAGCAAGCAATTATCCTTCCCAGAGCGGCGGCGGCGGGGGGGGCGTATCTTCATTGTTCGCTAACGGGATTTTCGTGAAGCTGATGGAACGGGAACGTTTTCCAACACGGCTGAGGATCGGTGGAAATGAAAACCCAGCCAGAAAAGACAGATCGATAGGTGTGACGGGAATGTGGAGAGGTTTGGGGAACCGGGTGGGGGGAGTCGGTGGGTGGGCATAAAAGTGGTCGGGGGGGGGGGGCACATCTGAGAGCAATCGCACCATGTGACAAGATGCAGACCTACCAGTCTGCTCCGACACTTGTTAGCAGCACATAAACACTTAGCCTCGGTGAGATAGCTGTAGACGCCTGCTGGGGGGGGGGGGGGGGGGGGGCGCTGCGTCAATCTGTCATCGATCAGCCGCTAATTAACGGTTCATTAGCCAACCTTTGGGTTCAAGCATGCAGCCAATTCATCATGCGTGTCCCGGCGCTCCTTAGGGCGGCCCCGCGTTGCCGCTCGCACCATCTATCCGCCGGCCTCTCCGAGCTCAGCGCCGACGCCGTGAATCATGCACTCCTTTAGTTCCAAAGATGGAGGCGACGCTCGTGGCA